>NC_091503.1:24396887-24414387 GCF_947461875.1 Haliaeetus albicilla | reverse complement strand
TTCAATCTCAGGAAAGAACCAAGAAAGGAGAAGAAACACTGTATTTGCTACAGAACTTAACTTGTTATTTATTATGATCTTTTCCAAAATAAACTTTAAGATTCCTTAAATACATCCAGAATTAAGAGCATAGTAAGACTGTAACAAGTTTCAGTCGTACTGCAAGCTATTACTACTTCACACACTTACCTACCTTCTGATCCTGGTAAGGGTTGGGCTTTCCAGCATACCAGGTCAGGTATAGTAACAGGTTACAGTTATGAAGATGAAAACATACAACAGCTCTAGGACTGGTCTTTGTAACGTAAAGAGCAACTAACTTCACGGGGATAACAGATGTCATGTTGGAGGCTGATCTTATGACTTGTTTTGGAAATGACTTGCTCTCTTGAAGGCCATTCTTCACTGTTACTATCGTACAATATTGCAGTAGAAATGAGGTGCAGAATAAAATAGCATCCTGAGTGCTAATCCAGAGTCTTTTCGGAGTAAGATATATAGTACTCTTACTAATGCTATCCAGTGTCCTGTTACTATAGCAGGAGTGTTCCCACCGGAATAAATGAGATTACTGCCAAATACTGACTTCCACATGGAAGTACCGGCCTACCTAAGCCTGTTGGTACTGGTACAAAGTCCTTATACACATGCTTAAAATTTTTACTGAAAAATAAAAATCAGTAGTCTAAATCTACTCTTACATTAACATATTCAAATATAGAATAAAGTTTAGAAATTTTATAAAAGTCATCGTATTTCAGAATTGTAACCTGATATACCTGTTTTATCCGTTAGTAAATAAACTAATCGTCCCAACTCTTCTGGTATGGTGCTAGTTCGAACAACTGTTCCAGGAATATTGTCATCTTTCATAATCATCCACCCATAGGCTGCCTTACCCATGTCCAAGTTCACACGTAAACTGCAAAGGAAATTTATACCATAATCAGTGTGAATAGTAGGCAAAGTGAAAGTTATAACCATAAAAATAAAACTAGAAGCTCTTTTTAGGATACCTGAAAAAAAAACCTTAAAACTATACGCAACAAAAATTTTGGAACAATGCTTTTTTTATGTGTTTGTAGAGTACATATCACATTAGAAATTCAGGCTCCATCAGACTTTTAGAAGCTACTGCAATACAAACAAATGCAATACCATGCCTTCTCCATGGACAGATTACAAGACTTTGTGGAGATTCTTGACAGAATTACATTACTACACTTATACAGATGAGATTATTATATACACTTTATCAACAAGACCAGATTGCTATTCAAGTCACAGTTTTTATCTGTTAAAAAAAAAACCAAAACCAAAACCCCACCACCTACATTTTCTTTATGATGTGAAAGTACAAATATTTTTGTACCTCTTCAAGTCACTGTTTTTTCAAAAAACTATTTTTTCTTTAGGAAAGTACAACTATATTTGTCAACTTCTCTTTCCCACCACAACCAACCAACAATGCTGCTTGTCCTTCCCAAAATATAGTTACAGAGGCTCTCTACTGCAAAAAGAGAGTAGTGCCCAAGCAGTGAAACGTACCCTCATGTGATAACATGTGGGCTGCAGTTGCTACTGCCAGCAGCAATAAGGAACCTTTGGGTAGCTCTGTACTAGAAACTTAATTTGCAGCAAGTTTTCCTGATTAAACATAGAAGTGCAAAATCAAAAGTATTTTTCTTCCAGTTCACTCGGTGTCTACATATTTTTTTTGTTAATATTTCCATGTCTACGTCATACAAGAATCAATTGCCCTTGCACCTTGTATTCCTATGTTATAATAAAAAAGTCTTCACTCATGCTGATCATAGATACCTTTAATCACAATGCTCTTCCCCCCAAATAAATGCTCCAACTCAAAACTCTATGCCACCTTGATCTAAAACTTTAACACGCTACTTTCCTTTAGCTATTCACCACGTTCGTGCTACCATGTCAGAGGAACAGTGACTAAGGAATAGGTACATGTTCATTGCTGTTGACTCTGCTCTAACAGAAATACTGAAAAAACAGCTAGGAAAGTGGCTACGTGGACTATTTGTAGCTAACTTGCCCAGGGCACAGGACTCAAAGTCCCAAGTTCAGTAGCAGGTTTACAGTAACATGACTCTTAAAACTCTTCAAACGTATCTATCAAGGTCAAAATACCGCTAATGCTCTTCAGACCTTTTTTAACAGTCCTGAAGTGCTGCTTTACAGCATAACCAAAACAGCAGCCACCAACAGTTTTTGTCTGTCCTCTTGCAATCACAGTGACAGATTGATTGTGAATTACCCGAGCTAACAGCGAAGGGAACAGTGAGTCACAAACTGCAATATCCCATAAAGAAGAGATGAATTTAACTAGAATTGTGAGAACATCTGAAATTTCAACACACACTGAGAAAATTCAGTTTATTCCACATCCCCTCTTTCCTTCCCCTTTGTACAGCAGAAGACAACACATGTTCCAGCACAAAAAGAAACAAGCCTTTTTCCCACAAGATACTTGACCATTCAAGATGGTCTTTTGCTCTTTACCTAGCTCTTATTTTCCCATTAAAATCATCAGCAGCAGGAAACTAGCCTTTTACCTGGTGATATACCCCAATTAGTTTTGCAGTATCATACCTAATTTCAGCTGCCTTCAGACACACAAATAAACGTAAAAAAAAAAAAAAATTAGGACAGACAACAGAGGAAGGACTCTACCAGATTCTTTTTATTGAAAATGCTACAGTATAACAAGGAGAAAAATACTGGAAGTCACTTGCCTCACACTGTTTAACTACAGTTTTATGCTGTCTTACTCAGTCCAGAGCGAGTACTGAGCAACCAGTATGATGTATATCCGTTAACTTGCAGAGTTAGAATATAAGAATCAATGTAACACACTTTACACTGAGATATGTATTAGTCAACAGAAGGAACAGCAAAAGATTTACTACTCTACGGGAAGGCAACCTGCTAGTTAGCCTGCCAAGTACAAAGGATGCTGACTAGCTTGAGAAAAGAAACACGAGCACACTTACTTTATTTAAGAACAGCCAGGAGTAAGCAGAGTAAGTGAAGGATGAAAGCTGCTCATCACGCCACTTCAAAGAGGCATTTGGGCTATAAATAGTTTTTTTCTGCCTGGGCAACCGAGACAGGAATTCTGTGATAAAAGCTCTATTTAAGAGCTGCAATCTCAGGTACATGGCACACAGAGAGAAATCCACATGGCTGCTCTACCAGTGGAGACCTACAAAGTCATCCAGATAGCAAAAACTGTACTTCAGTAAGATTAAATCAGAAAAGTCTCTCAAAGCTGAAGTGCAGTTCCCATCTTCACTTGCATCTTTTATAAGAGTGTGTGTTACCCTGGTTTTGATGTTCTAAACACTCTCTACATGAATTTAATTATAATCTCACTTAAATATAATTTAAAGGTAAGAAAAAAAAAAAAAGACAGCTTCTCTTGCTGAGCGGTGAGGAGAAATCTGTATTTCAAAGCATCAAGGCATTTTAGGAAATACCCTAGCTTTCCAGCATGCACTACATGGAACAAAGTGTACCCCCTTTATGCTGATGGACGTAATAGAAAGCTGGCACCACTGGCCTCCAGAGAAATAACATCTCCCCAATGACTCCCCAAGACAGCTTTCTGGCACACAGAGAGATATTGAGTACATGCTTGAATTGTTAAGATGAGTAAGGAATTAAACAGGAATAAAATAATAATAATAAAAAAAACAATCAAAAAATGAAGGCTATCGATGCATTTTTAGTATTAATTCTAAAATTTGTACACTGTATCCTGCTCTGACTTCCTTCACTTAGAGCTTGTTGTCTTAGAGGAAAATTTTGTCTTTGAAATCATTGTAGCCATCACCTAGCACATTACGGACACTGTCGTTAACACTAAAAATGATGGAGGCCTGTTAATACTGAGTTTGCTTTCAAAACTAGAAGTCTCTCCAACAGAGCTTCACAGGAACAGATAGAAATACTTGACTGAAAAGTCCAAGAATTTTTACACAATAAAAGAAGGAGATACTAAGCTTACTCAACACCAAGCTATTGTAGTGCCTGACAATATTATCCTTTGTGGACTTTAAGAAACCTTGTTATAGAACCAAAAACATTTTAAATTCACCAGTTTTTAAATCCTTCTCAATTTCATCCAATTTTAGACTCCATACATATCATTTATTAATGCACAGAACAGCATCACATGTAGCATTAGCACATTGTTGCATCAGTAACACTAATTTTTAGCAAACCAATTAACATGCAATCTTCAGACACAGCATGTTAATATTGATTGCAGAGAACAGGCATATTTAGTGAACATAATAGTGTGAAGTTTCTTGTCTCTCAACATCAGCACTAGTTACCCTAGAGCAGGCAAACCTAAGGCAACTTTTATCCAACTTGGGGATTTATTCTACCAAGAGCCAGCATGGCATTTCTCTGCAATTCAGCTTCAGAACGAATCAACAACACATTTCAGAATCCACACTTCTTTTTACTACTAGTTAAAACCAGATACTTTTGCTTTTATTCCCTCAAAAACATCAGGAGTGTTTTAGGTTAAACAAATTAATATTTACAGGACTGCTGAACTTCATTTTCTCCCAAATTGTAATGACATTAGGTCCCTTTATAAAGATTTCTGATTTTGTTTTTTAGCCAAAATAGACACATTTGCCAATAAGCAAGGGCCTTCACTGAGAAAGTTTCAGACAAATACATTTAGAAACTCCAGAAACATTCTGCCTTTCACGACTCAGTGAAAAGCAATCAAGACGTAATGAAGTTAGCAAAGACAATTTTGTGAACAGTGATACTGTGCCTAATAAAATTCAAGTATGAATTTGAATCAAAATCGTATGATAGTTTTACTCGAGCTTTGGTGGGCAGGAAGAACTTCCCGAGAAGCTCTGTGTATAAGCAGAAGTTTCGCAGCAAAAACCAAAGCCCTGCCAAAATTCCAGATGCAGTATGAGCACCTGTAGTGGTATCCAATTTTTAAAATAAATGAAGTAATTGAGATGATATCTTGTTAATTTTCAGGGCTTCTAAGTGAAATACTGAAAATCATATTTGGGTCATGTTAGTACCCAAAACTGTACCCAATCCCCTATGGCTATACCGCTTAACCTTCCTATATCCCTTACTCTTGAAACAGCCTTAAACTATACACAGATATACACCTTATTTACAATCTAGAAAACAATACGGAGTAATTTTAACGTTACTGGTCAAGAAACAACCAAGAGTGTTTTAACTTCAATATGTCTGGAAAGTTAAATCTTCACAGAAAGTGATTTTTGGAGCCTGACAACTTCTATTAGCTGGCACTAAACAACTAAAAATAGAACAAAACAGAAGTTACTTCTTTTAAACACAATATTTCATCAAGAGCTAAATAAATAAAAAATCAGCCCATAGCTCATCCCTTTATTTTTTCCTAATTCCCCTCCTCCTGTATTTTATTTGGAGATGAAATTTCAATATAATACTCTTTTTGTGATTAGCTCACTATATACATTTTTATTTAGTTTTCTCTGCTATCTGTCTGATACTCCAAAGAAAAACCTCAGATCTGTGTTCTTGTTTGCTTCATAATTGGTCTTAGTAGTTCTCTTGGACTAATTTTTCTAAATTTTGTCTATTATGTAAGCATATAAAAGGAAATGAAAGAAGGTACACATAACGCTGTACATAAAACCCAGGCAATGAATGTAACTTTAAAAGAGAACTCAATCCCACACATTTGTGCTTAAATATGTGTGGCAAAAAAAATGCATATCAACCCTGTATTGCTATAGCGACTGTGGCACACGCGGTTTTTCAAGGGCCACATGCAACCTAGGTACAGCTAATTAGATGTTGTAACACAGGTAGAACTTAAAACCTCAGGAGGAAATCTGGGGAATAATTAATGAGAAAATTAATCTATGAATTTCTTACAGGCTGAAAACACAGTAGAGTCCAAAATACAAATAGAATGCATGTCAAACGAGCACCTTGGCACAAGAGATGTGGCATATGCAGTTCAGAATAACAATAATTGCTTCCTATTAAAAATGTTTCTTTGTTATCTTCACATTTATCAGGTCAGATGCCTTCTTTCATTAAGCCTCTTGCACAATGGCAACAATATTGACACCAGATGTCTAAGACAAATAATTTTTAAAACACGAATATTTTTAGTGTATTCCAGACAAATTTGGCATTACTTACTGTAATACTATTAGATTAAAACCAGAAAAAAAACTAGGAGCAAACAGGCAATGTTGCAAGGTTAGAAATGAAAAAGATCTACTGCAATACATCAGTTAAAAAAATGACTTCTTTTTTTAAAACTGGTTGTGCTTTCTCTATGTAGCGTGAATACCAGACATTGTAAGAAAAGCACAAAGCTAGCTCAGGCAGTAGTACGGCACCACACTGGGCAGCATAAGACTTACTCTTAGCATGAGAGGCACACACCATAGGCCCTGTTGCATGAAGAAGTCAAAATTAGTTTGTAAAATACCAAGCAGCTTCATATAGTATTTTTCAGTCTCTATATAGATTGCATTATATATCATGGTATGGTATAGAAGCATAATACACATTTATAAGGACTGCTTAAACTACTTTATGAGCAGCTCTTTAGCTCTTCCACCCTGAAAGCTTTGCATCATGTATCTAAAATATATTCTGCCTGTATATGTGAGACTACATATACTGATACTCTCACATCTACAGGTTATACAGATTAGAACTCCAACAGGGACAGCACAAACTACAATAGCTGCTCGCTGCTGTTATAGGCATTACAGTCCTGCATAGGCGTGAGTTCCCCGGATCTCAGGAATACACAGCAGCACACTGAATAAAACCTCCTTTTTCATATTTGTATGGTCTGGGATTTGATTGGCTATTAATGAATTTCAGATACAAGACTCCCTAGCAGTGTTTTCCTCACTGCCCACTGAAAACAGACTGACATAACCTGAATGACCTTCTTTAAATGCTCCTTAAAGACCCAGAAAAAAGCAGCCGGGAGCCAGGTAGTGCCCCAAAACTTTACCACTTAAGTGCAAGGCAGTTCCTTCCGAACGTTTGGGACAGCTTATTTTGGCAGAATGGCTCCGTGCTCAGGAGCCTTGGGGTGTCTGAAGGAAAGGATAAAAGACATTTCAGCTTCTGTGTACACCAAAACTAAAGGATCCTCCTAAAAAGACAGCTGATTAAGCCCCTGTCAAGCCAGCTTTAAACTGCTACTAAATATAAAGCCTGGACCATACATATTTTTACCAGATCCCCAGTCAGTACCTTATCATTTTATGGTAAATCCTCTACATTTCTTAACAGCTGGGCAGAAGCATGTACAGCTACAGGACTCGCATGCCTGTGTACGCGAGGCAGTAATTTCGCTGAACACTGCCTGGCGAAGCCTAAATTATCTTGAAAAAAACCACCACCCCAACTTTCTTGGCTACATTTTGGGCGGACGCAGACCAAAAAGAATCACAGTAATAGAGTCAAACTGGGTAACCAGGTACAAGATAGTATAACAATGACAAAGCTTTACCTCATCTTCCTCCGCCTGAGGTGCTGACTTTTCATTAGTGTGACTGGTTTTGCCCTCTGGCCTTTGTCACTCAGAAAATAAATAATCCAAAAAAACACAAGGTGTTCAACAAAAGGACCTTACTATTTAAAAAAAAAAAAAAAAAGAAAAAAAAAAAGAAAAGGAAACACCACAGGCCTAAGAACTTCCATGCTGGTATCACAAAGAGCAGCAGCATGGATATCTGAGGACACACGCTCCCCCAGCCTATGTGATAACTGCACTAGGTGACATAGTCAGGCAAGATCTCGTAAACTAATGGAGAATGTATTTCAATCAATGATTTTATTTAAAACAAGTAATGAAATGGTCTCAGTGACACTTGAGGAACCTATGGATAGCCATTAATGCATCTCAAACTGGCTAGAGCCAACTAGAAAAAAGCCTAAGAATACAGAGGAACATGGAAAAACTCAGAGAATGGGTGAGCATAATCCTAGAGAGATTTATTTTGGTTTGGATAGTCTGTCAAGTACTGCTTTCTATCCTCCTTTCCCAATAAATCTGAAGAAATTAAAATAGATTAACTTTGTAGGGAGACAGATTGCCTACAGAGGCTCCCTGGGCTATGCTTCCTCCAAAGGGGAAGAAGAAACGTCAATTAGAGAAGAGTCATTTTTTAAGGGTCAAACATTTCTCGGGGTATGGGGCTGTTCAAAACATTTTGTGCATAATAGTTCTAACTTACAAGCACTTAAGAGCTGGGCTAAGCTTTCAATGTTTGTTTACTACTACTTTTTCTCCATTTTGCTTGATTCCTTGTACACTACAGAATGTGTGCAATGTTGTGGGCTGGGATTTTTTTTTTGGGGGGTGGCAGGCATTGGTTGTTGGGGTAGTTTTTGTTTGGTTGTGTTGGGGTTTTTTTCTACAGTTGCTTTATGTTCATGCTTGTGAAGTCTTACATGCCCCATGGTTAATACCCTTCACACAGTGAAGCAACATTGATCTAGAGGAATATTGAGGATGCAGCTGAATCACAAGGAACTAGCTGGTCCCAGGGCAAAAAAAAAAAGGTCCTCTTCCTATCAATTATAGGAGATACTGTGCAGAGATCAGTTAAACTCTGCTAACAGTTAGTTACCTCCTCCTGATGATCTTCACCAAACATGTTTGGCCATGGAAAATTATTTTTATTGCATACCTAGAATTTCCCTTGCCCTGCAAACCAAAATCCAAACAGAACTGCAAAAAAGCTCTGTATTTAGAAACTTCCTGAATTCTCTAAAACCATCAATCAACACATTTCATGCATGCATGAGTTCAGATATACTTTGCCTCTAACCAGTCAATCCTACTCTCCCATGCTCATTTCCTTTACCTGTGAAAAGTTCATTATTTCCCCCATACAGCTATTTTAAAAATAATGAGAGGACACAACACCTGGTGCTTCAGCATCATTAGTCTTGCAATTTTCATCTCCAAGAGTTCACACTCCAAATACAGCCTAAAGAATAAGTTATTTCCATACTTAACATCCAGAAGAGAGGAAGAGAAGTATAGTTATATTTGAACAGCGGCATGACTGGAGCTGTTTATTTTGCTGACAGTGTGGGAAGCGACCCTGTATACGAATGATCTGAGTTGAAGAAAACTTGGTATAGAAATAAGATAAACCTCTAGAGGAAAAAGCATTCTCTGATAGATTCCTATCTGATCTTCCATAGAGTAACTATATGGTCCATCTCAAAACTAAACCAATCACATTTTCTACTACTTCCACTTCGCCTATTATCTCCCACAAGCAATTGAAAAATGGGATTGGGTGTATCCTAGAAATTATTTTTGGAAAAGAACTATCCCACAAGTCCACTAAACAACTCTTAAGTTGAAAATGAGCTGCTCAATCAACATGTTTTTCAGTGGAGTATGTTGAACTGTCAATATAGAGTCAAATTTACTTACACCACCTATATGCTCTTAATCCTCTTGCATCTAGTAACAAAGATATATCTGTCCTTTAACCATTTTAATAAGTTTTGGCTTAGTATGTTTATTATGGAAGAACACGGTGACTGACAAGTGATCCTTTATGCTCTTAGCTCATTTTTCCTTTCCCCTACATGTCTTTGATGATTAAGTGCGTCTTTCAGCAATACGCAGACTTTACTTATCACTTGAATGCAGCACTTTTTGCCTCTTCACACGGATAAGTTACTTAATACTCAGTAACTGTGTGGGTACGGGGCAAATGACGACATGACCTGAACAGCAGCATCATACAAGCAGTAAGGGAGTTATGACAACAACAGTGTTTAGAAATCACAACATTGAAATATGAATGTGTAAATAAAAAACAAGAGCTAGTTAAAGGAAGTGGAAACTGTTCTAAGATGACTAGTTTCTACAATGAGGTCTCCTCAACTCCCCAGGGGATTTGCTGGAAGCTTCTCCTTCAACTTCCCAACAGAATCAGTCACTCTTGCAACACAAAAATAGTATGAAAATACAGGTCCTTTAAGTTATAAAACCTTAAGAGAGATACTTCCTGAGTATCAAATTGCTCAAATAAGATAGTTTCCTTCACATAGACACGTACTTAAAAAATGTGAACACAGTAACACATAAATCATGTAAGCTTAGATTAAAATACCTAATGAAATCCTTTTTTTTTTTTTTTAATACTACATGAATTTAAATATTGTGTTCAAACCTGAGGAGATAGGTCTTAAACCTGTCTACAGTTTAGTTGCTGCTAACTCTGCAGCTAGCCACTGGGCTTACTGAATGATGTATCTCAAACTGAAGAGTTTCAGAGAGCATCTAAAATTAACAATCACCTTAATCTAAACACTGGGTATTTTAACAGGAGAGAATATTTCCATTTTGTAAAGGAAATACCCACTCAGGGGAAAAAAAAAAAAATTCATTTCAGAGTCAGTGTTCTCACTTCTGTGTCCACAGAAGACTTGATTACACACATGGGTATTATTTCCTGTTCCAGTTTATCTGCAATTTGAATATACAGTACTCATGCTTAATGAATTAATTAATTCAGGGCAAGTCTCTACTTGGTTACACATGTTAAAAGTCCTCTCATTGTAAAAGTGCACCTACATTATTCAGCCAATTTAAATTAATCATTGTTGTAGTAAAAGGTCTGTATTTTAACCAGAGAAATGGAACCTTTTCAGTATTTAAGGCATTAAAAATAAAATTCCAAAATATACCTAACAGTTCATTTAAATGCACGTTTCCTAAAACCACATTCTCAGATATACCAAGATTGTATCCTTATTAATAAATTTATGCTAGTAAAGGATTAGATATCCTGATTACTCCAGCAAGATTAACATTATACAAAAAAATACAACAGTATTGTTTTCTGTACAGTGATCCTTCAAGAATCAGCAGATTTGTTGGCACCTTCTCCTTCAGCTTCCTGATAAGATCAATTTCCTTCTCAATGAGAAGCAAGTATAAATTTCAAGAAAGCCACATTCAGTGAAATTAGACATCTGTGTTTTTCTTTCAGTCTTATACATACCTGATCGGGATGATATAGGAAAACAGGAGGAGGAACCGGAAAAGGTTGCGATACCATGGGCCTACAAATCCTTGCAAGGTTACCATAACAACTGATAGTGCAACTAAAGCCAAAAACAGGGCTTTGGTCAGTTGATTCAGCTCCAGATCCAGCAAGCCAACCTAGAGGAAGAAGTATAAATCAAGTTAGTCATTAGTTTTTCTTCAACTGACACTTTGCAGTGCAAACAATCAGGTATTATTGGCTTTTTTTATTCCTACCTATTAAAAATCCAAGCACTTGTAACAATTAACTGCATTTTGATAACCGAATTGATTATTGTTCCTATGCTGGCATGCAAGAGATGGTCCGTGGTTACAGGACAGTAACAAGTCCCGGAACCAGTGCGAACTATCCCAGCCAGTTTGGAATGCCTTTACATCTCACACGTCTCTCCCCCATCCCCTGATCCAGGACAGGAACAGAGGAGGGCCAGGAGAAAAGGCAATTAAAGATCAACAAATGAGCAGGAACGCTTTCCTTCTGTCACGCATGCAGCAAAAATGCTGGCGCTGTATATTTGTAGGGTAGCTACTGCTCGTTTACTGCTAGAAGATCAAAAACCTGGTAGATTCAAGAATCGACGGACAAACGTGACCGAGCTACCTTCTCATTCACAAAACTAGTGTACCGTAACTTGTAACTGTACTCCAAAGGGGTCTGTAAATCTGACCTAATTTCATAGAAATAATTTTTAATTGTATGAAGCTTTCAGTTATTTTAACATAATAATAAACAACAACAATCAAGTAGAATATCCATTTTCCAACCAAAATAGCAAAACAGAGCTTCAACTTTTCCTGAGTAAAAAGGTATTTGATTTAGAACCATTTTAGCAAAAACACTGAGAGGCTCTCTTTCATCTACTGTTTCTCATGAAAAAAATATTTTTAAGCTATGTAACTAAGACTCTCACCATTTCAATAATGTATGCTGTAAGCTAAGTATATATACTCCGCTTTTTGGGATGCTCTTGCAGTCAGTAAAATATGTGGGAAAATTATGTCAGGAAGAGTTTCCTAGGCCCCATCACAGATGCCCCTTTTATCTCCAAGTCTTGCCAGTAAGACCAGTAAAACATAACACTTCCTTAGATAACAAACAGTCTGCAAAAGAACCACTTTAAATATAGTTCTTCAAAATTCCAGCAATCTTGCTTACACATGGGCTGTCCCTTCCCTAGAGAACCAGGCAGCTGAAGACCACAGCGGCTGATTTATCAGCTGCATTTAAAAAGCAGCACAACGAGGACAAATATCTTGCAATTTCCGCTGCTTCAACTACTACATAGTTTATGCTTGAATTATTGAGAAAAATAGGTTTTTGGATTAAAATGAAGAAAAATTAAGCCAGGGAAGTAGAGCATGTTTCAAAGCCCAGATCTTTTTGCGTTGACAAAGGCAGCCTAAGTTTCAGGCCTCGCTGAGGATCAGATGAAGTCATTATTCATTCAGTCAGGGAAAAAAGACTCAATTACCTCAACCTAAAGATGCTATCAATGAATGCAAAGTGCATATTTTACTCTATTCATCCAAATCCCATTAAAAAGTGAAAGGAATGATTTAATCTGGCCTTCTAGAGTTGGTCTTTTTTTGTAATAAAATAAAGAATCACTGTCTTGCAATATGCATAACCACTACCTCACACTTTTTTTTCCTGCATCATGGTAGTGAAAGCCTATCTCTCCCCTCAGCTCCCCCCTCTGCCCTCTGTAAAAACCCCACCCCAGAATAGAAATGAATAAAGAGCTTCTTTGGAAAGAATGCCACTTTTTGGACAGAAACATTAAATTTAGTCCACTGCACACTGATACGTAGCTAATTCAAAGCATTAATACCTTTCTAATTGATGAAGACAGATGTGAATTTAAGTTTGGAATCCAACCAAAATGTGTTTGGAGAGATATTAAGAGAATAAAAAAGTCGATGATGAAAAATTTTCACACAGTAAATCTCTTGCTCAAGAACATTTGGTTTGTTACTAATAATGTCATCCTTTTTAATGTAGATCATACTATTGGCCGTAGTCAATTTTAATATTTTAATTTCCTATAGCCAAGTGAAGGCAATTGCAAAAGCCTACTTACGGCACACAAAGAAACTAAGTTTTAATAGAAATGCATTCTCCATTTCTCAAAAATTAGTTACTATAAAGTACTGAAATACACTTAATTAGTTTAATTCTGTGCCTTTCCACTTAAGCAACTTCTGCACTCAAACTAATGAAACACTGCTGACTTATCCAGACACATTTCATGTAGAAATTCAGCAATATTCTCTAGAATTCATCTGAATATTGAAAAAGTGGGTAAACTTAATTTTAACTACATTGTGATTTTATCAAAGCATTTGTAAAATATACCATCTTAAGAAAATGATTCCTTTCCTTTTGAAAATAATCATACCCTGAATAATTATGACAATATAGGAAATAGATGACTTAAGAATTGAAGTAATTTTCCACATTTATTGCTATTTCCCATATCAGAAAACCAAATTTTCTTCTACTTGTCATAATATTTGTTCTATTTGAAACAACTGTGTTAACAAAATTAAACACACCACTGGAAATTTTATTCTCCAAGGGGAAATTTGTACATAATGTCTAAGACAACCACAATAGTTTTGCAAAGGGGCTGCTCTACGATAATGAACACAATAATTGCCTGTATAATCTAAAATGCTACTAATGGCAACAACTGCAAATCCATTTAGCTCCTCTTTAATTTATGCACGAAGTTTTAAATAGCTAATGGTTCTCAGTAAAATAATGGCTTATACCATCAGTAAAAAGTATGGCATTGTCTACCTGCACCAAAAAAAGCCTATAAGTTTTTAGAATAGTTTGGTTTTGAATGAGGGAATGATTAAAAGTCTAAACCGCACATTTTGGACCACAAGGTATAAGTCATTATCTTATAAGAAAAATCTTAATTAGCAAAAGTTGAAAGCAACGAAAAAACCCAAAACTTTTCTGACTACTGAAGTCAAACACGAACAGCAATATTGCTATTGCTGCCCTAAATGCTTAACTTTTGGGAAAGGTTATCCTCTGAAACTATTATTGTAGTAATAGAACAATTCCTCTAATATTATAAAAAGTGTATTACTTGGAAAGTGAGAAAATATTTTTATGCTGGAATATTTAAATGCAAAATTCTATAATTACATGTTGCACAATGGTAAAGATTTCTCAAAATAGTCCAGTGCAGTCATTTTTTATTCAATTACAGTTTAAAGTGCATTAGAAATAACAGGCCTTTAAGGGTGCTACTTTAATATTGCTGAAGTATCTTAGGAGATACTTCCCCCTGCCACCAAATTCGTCCACAAAGGTAATTATATTTCAGTAATCAGTCCAGTTCTGCACTGACAAACACCATATTGACGACAATGAAATTTCATGGTATGTATGTTTGAGATAGACTTTGGCTTTAATTTGCATCACAAGCATAAAAATTTTCTTTCCTATTCTTAATCCATGCTCTGAACTTAACTTTATTAAACCTCGAATACTAGTCAATTATTCACGTTTTCATTAATTCTAGTCTAAACCTAGACGTAAGCAGCTATGCAAAGAGTAAGGTAAGTATTTAAAATTACTAAAATTCTAATAATATAGCTTTCTTCTTTGGGCTGACAAAAGCAAGACTGCCTAAGAAAAATGATTCATGACATTTCATAATTTACAAAAAAATAATTTTTCTATAGACTACTATATACAGTTAGCTGCATATATCTGTAACCCTATGGCTTTCTTCAATAATCTGTTAAACCTTTCCTACAGTCCCTAGGAATAATAGATTATTAATCTGTGTTTAAAGACTAAATAGACACATCATTATCTGTTTACCTTAATCTTTGACACTAAAACCATGTACAGCAACTTCAGAATCTGTAATTGTTTCTTCTTTGTTAGATCTCCTAATTTTAAGGTTATTCCTACGATTCAAATTCTTGACTGCTCGGCAATCCAGATAACCACATTAAGCTAATATAACCACGAATCAAAACAAGTAAAGCAAGTGAATTCAAGTTTAGGAAGCATCTTTCCTTAATTCACTGTACTCAAGTAAAGGTCTGACAAATACATTTCTCTACAAGCCTGTCTTGATTAACAAAAAACCCACCATATCTTGCATACAGTATGTTACACTTTTTAATCAATATCTTACTCATTCTTTTAAGCAGTTGATTCAAAGGTAGCAAAAGCAAAGAAAACACTGAAATATATAAAGTGACCATTTTGTAAAAAGTCACCTCTCTGCTTTCTCAGATCCATTTTCAAACAGCCCAATCACTTGTTCAGCTGCAAGCGCAACAATGACAAACCTTGAAAACATTTTCTGAAGCACTAAAAACCTATTACAAGTTTTATTCATTTTAGAATTAGAGCAATAATTGGGGGGGTGGGAGGGGTTCTACTTAGTAAAAATGAAATAAAGTTTAGTTATTTAGTCCACACCAGTGGAGTTATACAAAAGTAATAACCAGAAAATAGTCCATTTGATTCCGATAACTTTTTCTGTATTTCCTTTGGCAAAAAAAGTATGCATCCTTCCTGCTAGCTTTAATGCAACCCAACATCACTTTGAACAAAACGAAGTATTTGGCATTATGTTAACGTTGCAGGTTTATGGAACTGAATTACATCTATTCTACACTAATTTCAAGAAACATTTTTAGATATTTAGCATTAATTGTATCCCCAGAGAAACAAATTACAATTACTGTTCTGTATTCTTACAAAACCCAGCCATATCCAACAGACAAGCATTTAAAAGAATAGAAATATTTTAAAACCTCAAAAAGAAATACACGGTTATCATCCAAAGGAAGAAGAGTAAGCTGCAAGTAGATAATGTTGGGGTTTTTTTAATGTTTTGATGCATATTCAAAAACAGAGGCTTAAACACTGTTAAAAGCAAAATAAGTTTATTACGTTTTGAAATTACCCTTCTGACTTGCCTGTTTTTACTTCAACAGGCTATTCATAACTGCATAATATCTATGTTTGAAATAACCTAATCACTTTAGAAACAAAATTCCCTTTTGTAGCTAGTAATATCTATAATGCTAAAAGAAAACGAAGACTCAAACCTTTCTTTCTCTGCCCCCTTTATATGTCCATTTTATATTGTTGCCTTTCCAGACTCAACATCATCTGAGTTTGGATACTCAGAATGAAACTTGAAAGTCCTCTCCACGTTTTTAGAGGTGCTTAGCCCTCTCTAATTCAGTCTACTAAAATAAAAACTGTAAGTGAGCTATATCCACAACTGTACTGAAATAGTGGACTCAGTTGCTTGAAGTAAGGCACTCATTTTGACAAACACTAACCACGGATTTCATAACCTTAAGTGTGTCATCTTTTTCATTTGTGTCCTGATTTATCCTAACGCCAATGCTTTATTCTATCTGTAATAAAACATCACATTTCAAAAGATCAACATGAGAGAGATTGAAGGTGACCCATTCTTAACGCCCAGTTGACCGCATCTGCTTCTCATTAACACTTTCGCAGTTTGCTCGACTATCCCAACGTCTCTAAATATTCTTCAACCTGATGTAAAGACAGATTCTAAAAAGAGACATCTAACAAGGAAGCCAAATCTTTGATACTTGCCTCTACCTTATTTCAGTATTTGGCTGTAATTTGACTGAAGGCTGAGAAGGAGAGCGGTGGCAGTGAAAGACCTGCCATGTCCAGTTTGGGCAGCAGAGGGTGCTCCAGATTGGCACTAGCTCCTCTTTTCTACAGCTCTCTGTCCGGAATGCAGCCCCCAGCACTGTACCTTCCCAGGTCGCTTATTTCCCTCCTTTCGTTTGAAAAGTTCAGAATTATTCGAAGGGCTTTAACAATTCAGATTGTGTACCGAAACTACTACATTTCCTTCTTAGCGAAAAGTTACCCTTCGTATACCTTTATACAGTCACTGGCTTGCGCCTTAAGGTGCCCGTAGTCAGATGCTGTGCAACCTACGTTCTCTGACTTTGCTACGTATTTGTCACACAGAAGAATGATACAAACGTGCACAGAGCATATTAAGAAACTGAAAAGGTTAATGGCTCCTTAAACTCTGGCATCCATATAGGGATTGTGCTGTATTAGTTACATACCCTCCTCCTATTAGAAGCTATCAATTGAAAATGTCTTCTCAAGACCACCCATCAATTTGGAGTAATTACTTCAACAATCTAAGCTAACTAGTCATATTGGAGACTTCAACAACCAAAAGCATTCACATAGTGAAACTCTTAAGACATCCATTTTTTCAATTTAAAACAATCTAGTGCACACAAGATTTCATACAGAAGACATACAGCATTTCTAAGCACTCACAGTCCTCCTTACATCTGATCAAAATTGGTTAAGACATG
>NC_091503.1:23761887-23851887 GCF_947461875.1 Haliaeetus albicilla | reverse complement strand
TCCTGTTGCTTGTGTCAATTTGATCTCAAGAATCCAGAAATAGTACTTGACTTAAGCTTATGTCAGCTAAGAAAATGAAATGGTATCCAAAGTGCAAGCTGGTTTTCATAGCGTTAATTCCTTTTCTGATCCTTGGATACTGAACTTGTTGCACAGCTAGCACAGCATGACTGTTCCTCAGTTCTTTTCTGTCAAGGACTTTCCAGCTACTTCCCATATTCATAGTGGAATGCTATTGATGTCTGGGACGTGATAGATGAATTTCAGAGTAATTGTTTTCTTTTTTTTCTGTATGCATTTGCATGCTAAAAATAGGATTTTATAGTGTCCTTACAATGGAATAGCCATTTGCTCCCAATTGGAAAATGCCTGATTAATGTTACGCTTAAATGCCTTGAGAAGATCTCCCTTTTTTTTCCCGGCCAATAATGGCAATCATAAAATTTCAATACAATACCTTGCAGAAAAACAAGAACTTGTGGTGGATGTCAGCGCAGTAGTCTCCATGGACCCTGGTGTCATTCCAGAGCTCTGTAATGCCTACAATGACATGTCCCTCCCCCCCGCTCGCTCTCTTCAGAAGAACTGCCTCCTGGGATGAGGCATTTGATGCACTTTCAGGTAGACAGTTAACAACACTGGATGTATACAACAGAATGTGCTAATTTTTTCTTTACTACAGAGTCCATGAATGTAAGCAGAAATCTCGCACTTAAGCTAATACCTAACATACCTGTACGATAACAGAAATTTACACACCATTTTTCATTAGTCTCCTCTCTCCTCTCTTTCCTATTTTCCTTTCTGTAGACTACATAAAAATAAAATTGCTTTTCAAAAGAGTTGTAAGTCTTTTTTTTTTTTTTAAAGGTTGTCATACAGTTAGAGATATAGGACTTTAAGACTTATAAGAAAGAGGGGTGGGGATGTGACAGAGGTTGGGGGATGACTAGATTGTAGCTGGATGTCAAAAAAGACAAAATGTTTCCTTGAAAAAATGAGTCTCTATTAGGACACGGGAACTAATGTAAGTGTCAATCCATTAAGATTTAGCATTCGGGGTCCTATTTTTTTTCTTTTAGGCACGGGAAAATGAATTGCAAATACATTAACAATTGATCCATAAACCATTACTGAGTGCCTTGAAAAGGCATGTGAACAGGATTAGTATCTCTTGAAATCCACTGCCACTCCTGGAGCTCAGTGTTGAGCAAGAGAGGTGCTTTGCTCTTGAAAATCTAACGACCAGTTTTGCAATGTCACCAATTTTTTTCAATCATCCAAATACCACCAATTCAATTAAGCTCATAAACTTCCTACCCATAGTTCTCCAGGATAAGCAGCTCCATTTAAAAGTGAATGCGGACGAGCTTGTGCTGTCCATGTGAAATATTGTTCAATCAACAGCCAAAGTTTTACTTGTCAGTTTTGATATATCCGATAATAGCTGTAGGTTGTTTTGCAATGTCCAATGTTCTGTGAAGATGGGCTTTTCATATTCTTTATTGTTTTTTTCTGACAAAATGTTGCCTGGACTTTTGCAGTTTTGTGAAATGAAACAACAGTAAAAACAATATATAATTTAACCCTCATAGACCTAGCTGGACTGCAGATAAGCATCTTTCCCAGGCTTATGGCTAGTTTTGGCCAGGATATAATGAGTTCCTGTTCATTGATCCCTTATAAGCATCCTCAATGATTGAACATAACCCCATGCACAGCAGGCAGTCATTCATTTGTGCCCCTTTTCAACTCCATTTTAATCAGCATTTGACACTGTTGAAAATCAAATCCATAATTAAGCTTCACAGACAGTCAGAGTTTTGGCAAATAATGCCAAAAAAGCAAAATGTGGAGATACTTTTGTAGTCAAGCATCTATATAAATTCTGCATTATATACTCTTGGTGCCCAATGATTTATTCGTACTTAATGGCTCTTTGTTCCTTTTTTTCTCATTTTCTCTGCTAAGGTTATTACCCTGCATTATTAACACACTCACGTGTGACTCTTTATTTATTTTTTACTAGTGGGAATACACTTTTTTTAGAAACAGCTGTTTATTGTATATATAGGTTTAAAGTAAAGGTACACAAACACACTCACAAATCAACTTAATAAGCACCCTGATAAATAGCACGGCTGCTTAATTGGGACAATTGCTAGGGAACAGATTCAATGACCCCAATCAGTGAATTAATAGCACACCTAGTTGTGAAAAGTCCATTTAAATGATATGCTTGGTGTTGTCTGGTGCCTAGTCACAGTAGTTAACAGGTGTGAATTGGTGTTCATAGCATAAATTTCCTGCTGCTTGACCCTTTGTTCACTTCAGGTTGCTTCTCTACTCTTTCATAGTTGCTAAGTGAATGAAAATTACTGGATTTGTCTTAAATTTATCAGACTATATTAACACCTTTATAACAGCCAATTTTAAAAGTAAGATTATTTAGAGAGAACGGTCTCTGTGGGAACCTTTCTAATTATTTACTGGCTAGGCAAAATGAAACCCATTTTCTGTGCCATATTCGACCACATGCTTTTAAAGTAAGTAAGTTCCAGAGTAACTAATAAACTGCATTTTAGACAGAACCTCGACTTATTAATCTGGTTTCTTGGGGAATGCACTGTTTCCGTGAACTTTGCTGATTCCCTGATTAAGGGCCCTGTAGGGACAGCTAAATAATGTAACATCTAAACTATCTGGTGCCTGTCCCCAGAAGTGGACATCTCTGACTCCTGAATTCCACAAAGAGCGGTGAGGCTGCACGTCCCACAGGCCAGTGTGCTGATTTGTCTGCTCAGTGTTTGGTTTCTGAGTGTGGTAAAGATCAGTCTGCAAAGTTGATATGGCTGGATTTAAAAACAACACAGACAAAACTATTTTTCCCCCATGTCTGCTGATATCTGGAGGTTGTTAGATAAGTATTGGGTTCTTTTGTTTTATATTTCCTTTCTCATCCTTAGGAAGTTTATCTCTTATGGAAACAATGCAAAGGAATAGAAGCATAATAAATTGACTGAAGTAAATGAACATGTCCTTTTCTCTTCTCTTCCTGCGTGAATCTGTCACTTTATGTTTCACTGTGTCTCTAATGGGAGTTTGTCAGCTAAATAAAACTGTTCAGCTGCTTTCTCTAAGTTGCCATCAAGCAAATCTGACCAGATATGTAAAAGCTACCCTGTCATAAAGTTTTATGACTATATTTGGAAGATTTATAGATGCAATCATATTAAAAACCTTCTTTTGTCAAAGCAGAAGATGAAAAAAGAGCAAAATAATCTATGAAGTTCATAACTGGTCACTGAAGTGCTTGAATACAGGATGGATGCCACTGAAAACCATGTTATGTAGTGTCTTATGTTTCAACACACCACAAAACTACAAACCTACTTATACATCACGAGTGTTTGATGTGCAAGGAAAGAGAAGGAATACATGATCTATAGCTGCCATATGACGTTCAGCAGGCAGTTCAGCACTTCACTGGCTCAGCTGATAGCCCTGGTAGAGTATGTCAAAGCTAAAGATCCATCTCCGATGCCAGCCATCCAGAGTACGTTACAACTTCAAGGCAAACTCAAGATACTAAAACTGTCAGTGCGGTGGTAAGGGAGATGGAATAAGTGGGTGGGACTGCATAAAAAAGGGCTTTCACTCAATCCCTATTGCTTTCTCACTACCAGTCTTTTCTTCTGAGGCCACTGAATCAACTTGCATTGCCAATAAGTAACCAAACTGAGAGAGCGCAATACCTTTTCTGCCTTCATTTCAAAGCAACTGATGGCTCTTTTAGAAAATAACACAGAAAGTTTTAAAAATGTAATTTCGTTGGGGAATCTTTTAAAATCCAAGGCCTCCTGGACAACAGTTAACAGCAGTGTTAATGAAATGGCAGTGCGTGGCACCACAGGCTCTGGGGCAGTAAAAGAAGCCAGGTACCACAGGAGGTGTATAAGAGAATTGTTAACGCTGGCAGAGCTAGTTTCAAAGTCCAGCTTCACTCTTGATGCTAACAGATAACTAAACACAACTGTAGCAATAACTCCACCAAGGAAGGGGTAAGCATCCTATTTAGACAGTTGGTCGTGCAAGTGTAGGCACGGCTATAGGTATCCCTTAATAGGAAGAAAGCGAGGGAATAGATAACAGGATGCGCTCTTTTACTGTTTTTTTTTCTTTCACTTTTTTATTGTAGATGTTCCCCTGTGTCAACTCTTTGACTGTACATTACCTGAAATAGCAAGCAGAACTGTATCAGCCTACTTGCCCTGACTTAGGAGAGGTTTTGCTGATGACCGTTGTTCATTTCTTTTCATATATCTGCTTTTGTCCCTTTGTTTTGGAGCTTCATCTCCAGGCAAGAACACCTTCAAATGGCTAAAGACAAGCTTTAATTGAAAACTTGAACACATGCTGAATGTGTCACAGTGCTTGGACAGTCACTGTACACAAACATTTATATTCAATGAAAGGAAAGTCCCACTAACCAAACCCAGCTTGATTGGAATCTGAGACTGCCAAGCAGTATTTGTCAGGCATAACTACAGTACAGAGGCAGTAATACACTGTTTTCAGCCAGATGGATGTAGGGAGGTCAACAAGAGACCTAAGCTCTGCCTGGCTGGAGGTATTGCAAGTGCTATAGAAAAAATTTTGAAAAAAATTCTACTCTGGACAATGGAAAGTATCTAGTAATTGTTCTTCTCACAGATATTCAGTCAATAAGAGGTAAAATAGTTTAAATTTTTTTTTAATTTCATACTCTTTATCAGTTCAATATAGATTAATAGCCACAGAAATCACATAAAACCATGGCAGCAGTCAGAATGTACACAACAGTGTAAAGCATTAATTAAAACTAAATACACATGCTGTATGAGGGCATCAAATTATTTATAGATTTTTAACTCTTGCCTTTCAGACGATGTAATCCTTATACGAATGTCTTTTTTATTGTTTGCTTAGACCACATAACAAAATGTGGTTATTATTACCACCAGACCATTATACCAAATATAAGCCATTCTCTAAACTTCTAAAGAAAAATCTTAAATTGATATTTAGTGTGAAATAATGTGACTGACATGTGAAGATACCTTGCACAGTGTGGCAGATATCTTGTTAAATTATCCGTGGTATTGGGAACTTGCAGGTCGTTGACTATCCCAATTTAATTTGGCTAGTACAGGACATTTCTAATAATTAATACTGTAATAACACTTAATGATCTGCACTCATGCAATCTGAAAAACCAGCTAATGGTGCAGTTTTTAGTGACTGCACGAACAGCAAGTTTTAAATTTGTCAAATGCTGCTATTTCAGCACCACACAGTCATGCAGAAGGCCCTGCCTGTGAGGCTGTCACTAATCCAGACACTAGAGACTTGGCCATGACGTAGCAAGAAGTGGTGGACTTGGTCTCAAGGGAGATGTTCCTTTGGAATTAAAAGTGGGAGTACAACGTTGATGAGGAACCACTAGCACTCCCCATTTCCCTCTTGTTCCAGGGATGTTGACAGAAGGGATAAGAAGAAAGTGGAAAATGGGAGATCAGAATACAAAAGAACAAATCTGTTCACTTACCTTATTATAGTAGATTGTTAATTTTAGGACTAACTCCTCTCTGAATTTCTTAATCACAGGCTCTACCTGAAATGGTCTGGTTGACATAAAGGTCGGCTTTATTCTGTAGTCAGTGGAATAAGACCATCGGCACCAGTTTCTATACTGCAAGGTAGTAGAGTTTAATCCTCTGAAAGAATAGATGGACATCCTCTCTTACACCTATTTCAAAGATTTTGTCATGGTGAAGGACTGTGGGAAAATTCCCATTGGTCTATAATGGAGATAACCTTTGGAATGAACAATTAAAAGCAAGTCAACAAATTTCCTTTCTCTGTCACAGCATCATCCTGTGCTTGAGAATGAGCACAAGTTAATTCCTTGGTGATATAAATTCAAACTACATTATCCAGGAAATAGAATTTGGCACTCTTAAAATAGCAGAATTTCACTGAAAGCTCCAGTTCAAATGAGATAATACCAAGTTCTACTTTGCCAACCCACACTTCAGGATTATGGAGCTACTTTTCATTAAACTGTGGCCCTTGGGTTAGAAAATGGTTTTATTGACAAACAACAATTCAAATAAAGTGAGAAGGTAAACATTGCACCTTCCCTGCATTAGCTCAAGAAGGAAAATGGTTAACTACACAGTAAAAGGGTGGGAGTAGGGAAACATCTCATTCTGACTGAGACAGATCTCATGTGAGCTTATAGAGGAATCTACATGAACAGGAAAGTGAAAGAGCTTAGACTTGGAGGGAATGAAAAGAGGTTTATCCTCTTCTCTTAGTTTAAGTAAAAATCACGGACTTCCCAATTAAGTCAAGACCACATGAAGATTGATAAAAAAACCAAGCTTTATTTTGTACATTTCAGGATTGCCTTTATCCTTGGACTTTTAAAATTAAGATTTTTTTATCTTGCATTTATTTTTTCCTGTGCTTAGCACTGTGAGCCAGCAATCAAGAAAACCAGATCAAACTGCTTGAGTGATCCAAAGAAAGAGGACGGGCATTTGTGCTTTCTCTTCACAATCTTTTGATATGTACTAATCAACAAAGTCCAGTCCTGTAACTAATTTACTGGTACGTGGACTCCAATGGAGGAAGAACTAAGTCAAGTCAAAGGACACAACAATTTTAAGAAGAGAACATGAATATGCAAGGAAGTTTCATGTCTCTCTTCTCCTGAGGGCATCTGCTCTTTGCTCTTTCAGTTAGGTTTTTAATGTCAGAATTATACTAGGTTGATATTTTAGTGAGCTGGATACATGGCTTTTATCTCCAGCTGTAAAAGAAAATGTCCATTCCTCTCAGAAGGTGACTCACTCATTTTAGGCCATGGTTAGTTCAATTTATCTGGGTCTAGGGACTGCTGCAATCACAGACATGATCCTCACATGTAAGGCCTGATCCATAATGACGACTGAACTGTGAGAACTCAGAAGTGAAGGGGTACTAGCCAAAATGAAGCTCATATGATAATTTTCAGAACTGTTAAAAAAACATTGTTCTTGTCTGGGAGTGAAGTCCTGGTTCTAATAATTTCAAGAAAAAAATTCTCATCATTTTTAGTGGGTGTAGTCTCATCCTAGATATGTTTCATGAATATACCCCATATTTTAACCTAAAGTTTATTGCTGGTTTGAGTCTAAAATTCAGTTGTTTGTGGTTCACCCAAAAATCAGTAGCATTTAATAATCTATAGAGGACTAAGTGGCATGCAAATAAGATTTCAGGAGCCCCGCAAATCTGTTAAAAAAAGGCACATAATTCATCCAAGCCATTTTATGAGTTATTAGTTGCCATAGCAGATTAAACTAGCAATGCACAGGATTTTTCTCCAGTTTGTCTTTGTATCCCATTACAATAACCCATTGCAATGGGATATTAGGGGATGCATAAGGCTAATGAAGAAAAAATCATAGAAACAAACAGCTCATTAAAGGTCATGCAGGCCCTAAAATATGAGGTATATGACCCTTCTATGTTTATTGAAAGATAGAAGTCAAAGAAATGAGCAAAAGAGAAATACAATTTTTGTAAAACTTTCATTTGTAATTTTGATGTGCGCAAATTCATACATTAGCATGTGGTTTCACACATTGTTAACAAAGATGACTGACCCTAGAAAGTTAATTTAGCCATTTATTTCAACTATCTGGTGATAAGAATACCAATCACATCTTATGTCTGAAATAACTGGATTATCTACAATAACAAATACATTGCATTCCTGTTTTCCCGTATTTATTTTATCCAGTTTTCTGTCCTGTTACTCCCCTCCCCTCCCCTCCCCTCCCCTCCCCTCCCCTTCCCTTCCCTTCCCTTCCCTTCCCTTCCCTTCCCTTCCCTTCCCTTCCCTTCCCTTCCCTTCCCTTCCCTTCCCTTCCCTTCCCTTCCCTTCCCTTCCCTCCCCTCCCCTCCCCTCCCCTCCCCTCCCCTTCCCTTCCCTTCCCTTCCCTTCCCTTCCCATTTTGTTTTTGCTTATCTAAGGTTGCACATTTATTTTGTTTGTAAATGTACTAAAACATTACTCTCACATACGTGGCTGAGGCCACAGCGGCTAAGCAGATGCTGGCCATTTCACCTCACAAAGGCAGTGACTTTCTGTTGCCAAGACATCTATCCTCTCTGAGACAAAACAAGAATCAGCAGATCACCAGAGTATCCTTGAAACCCCAAAGAGTAAATGATTGGGAGAAAACATGAGGCTGTCATTGGTGTAAACCATTTTTTGTTAAAAGGTTTTTAAACATTTATTTCCCAATTAAAAAAAAAATAATTGATTCTAATCCATTTTGATCAACAGCCTGTGTAGTAGATGAACTCTTTTGCACTGTTTTGTTAATTAACAAGATAGAATTTGTCAGAAAAATCACTGAAAATTAATTTATTTTTTAAAACTTGGGGAAATAAAAGGAAGTTCTAGCCTGCAATAAAACACTGTGGAGAATTAATGTGACTGCAAAATTTGACCAGTCTCTTTCTGAGCCTTTCTGATCCTGACTCTTTGAAAGCTGTAGTCATACTTGCAAATGATGTATGCTTTATTTCCCACTATGTCAGACTTGAAGAATGTCTTAGCTGAGTTTAATATCAATCTCAAATAATGTCTGCAGAGGAGTAACCTGATGCTAAGAAATATTTTTAATTCCTACAGAAGTCAAAGAACAATGAAACTCAATAGCATTTGCAGGTACACAAAACTGTCAGTAGAAAAGAAAATGAAAACTATCAAATTTTGTCTTCTACATGGAATAAATGACATTCCACAGCAGACACTGTCAGCACCTCCTCAACAGCATATATAGACAACAGTGTTGTGTTTTATTAAAACACACTGTTTTTTACTCAGTGAAGCGCTGAATTGCAGTTCAAATATTTAAGGCCCAGTCGAAAACATGCAGACAGTACTTTCTTAACTCAGACATGCAGTTTATGTTACAGTCTAGCAGTCCTCTTAACTACAAATGTCCAACCTATTTCAGGATCTAGCACATGACTTGTACCACGTGCTCTTCAGCATTCTTTTGGCAATTTTATGCGACCATTCTTTATAACAGAGAGGGCTGCTTTTTAAATACGTTTTAAATTGGCTGAGCACCTTTAATCTTGTTTCAAATTCTATAACTTTCCAAAAAGACATGCTACTGTCATCTGTGTCACTATACTTAACTGGCTTCCTTATGGTACTAATGCATTTACAGTTTGTTATCACAGTCCTAGTTTTTCTGTAACAATCATTGAAATAACTCAGGCATTCAATCCTGGCAAGCCACAGACTATTCCACACTTTGAAATTCATAGATTGAGCAGCATAGTGTCAGATCGTTTTTCATAACCCTTGTTTCGTTGTCAGCATGTCATAGCCAGTAAAGAGCTGCTAGATTAGTACAAATATATAAATCTTTTCTCAGCTTCACCTCACTGCTGTTTAATACTACTTTACTACACCACTGTGCTTACTAGCTTAAAATACCTTCTGTTTGGAGAAACGCATATTTATTATTATTATTGGGGAGTTTTTGTGCAATTTCCCTGAGCACAGGCTGACAGCTGCATAGCACTTTGTCATTTATCATTGTACACAAGATTTGTCAACTTGGGAAACAATTTCAATAAAAAAAATCTACATGAAATTACTTTGTGAGAGGAAAAAAAAAACCAGTTCTGGCTTTTGTATGTGCAATTCTGTGTCTCTATTTATTTATTTATTTTTGTCTACTTTTTTCTTCTTTTTTTTTAATTTTGGCTGTGAAAGGTACTTAATGTACCAAAAACAATTTGTACAAGCATTATTTCACCAATTGAAAGTGTGTACGCCTTGCTGAGGTCTCCCTTATCTAACTGTTGCTAATACATTTTCATGCTGTGCTCTTATGGCTTCATTTTACAGTTGACGAGATCACCCACTCCATGCTGTGTTGGAAATGGGACCCTCGTCACTCTAGTCCACAGAGTGCACTTAACATGTGAACAACAAACAACAAAAAGTTACTGCTTTAAAACATCTTCATCCCTTTATCCCTTTGTTGTAAACTTAGCCTTGCTTTTATGGCTCTTTAATAAACCAAAGCATAACAGCTATGTAAATCAGGAATCCTGTACCTATCAAAAAGAGGGAGGATTTACTAACCTATAGGTTCTGTTGAGTTAACCTCAGAATAGGTTAATTACACTTTTCAGATTCTTCTAAAATCTGCAGCAGTCCTCCTCTGCTGACCTCATCCTCCTCAAAGCTTACAGTGGGAGAAATAATATTTCCTTTCCATGACACAACATTTTTCTCTACTTTTGTTTAATTTCTTATACATCATGCCCTGTAACAAGATCAGCATCTAAGGCCTGCAGTTAGTAAAACCAGCTGGGGCAATAATTGCTGTGAAATTATGTTCTGGACAGCTGAAAAGGAGGGATCAGTATTACAGTCTCTTGTTTTCCACCCTGTCAGTTTTTTCTCCAGCTATGGATTTGTTGTCATCAGCGCCTGATGATTCTGCTGACACCCCTGTCAGAAAATGAATTTTTCACTCCCCACTTGATTGACTCCATTCATAGCATGTAACTCTGTCAAAAAGTGCCACTCTCAAGCTCACTCACTCATGTGTTTGTGTTTTCTACACCAGCGTTGGACAGACAGACACATAAAACCGTGAAACATTCAGTAGGCATATTTCCACCTTAATTTATAGTTCTTTATTGTCCTTGCAAAAGGCTATGTATTCTTCTTTGAGTTTGCTTTAAATCACTTTATTTCAAAAATCTTTCTTTCGGATGAAGGAGATTTGCAGATTCTGTACTTCATGCATGAATTAAAGCACAGATGTTAAATTTTGGCAGATTTCTCAATGAAACTAATATTTGAATTTATGCCATTAATGCCACTTGGTTTCATATACTACTACTAATAAAAAGATGCTCCAGAGCCTTTCATAGGAGACTAGTTTGTGTTAAAGTGACAGATGGCTTCAAAACTTGCTCCATAGAAATAACTCAGTCACGGTGTAAAAAATAATTGGGGGATCTTCTAGAGCCTGGATTATTCAGCCTAAATGATTGCACAGTGCTCTCTGAGAGTCAGTGTTCACAGAGAGACTTCTTGTTTCTGAGGAAACAGTCAGCCCTCAGTAGCCGTCACCAAATACTGCATTAAAATGCACAAAACTGCCTACAGGCAACCCACTTCCAAGATGCGGAATCACAAACTTTTTCAAGTGTGAGCAGAATGTGCTTGCCTACCACAACGAACGGCATCACAAGACTTCATCTCTGTAGCAGGCACAAGCGTTTTAGAAATCACTTCCTCATGCAAGGAATAAAGTAGCATAAGACTGTTATAAACATGCACAAAATAGTTTGTGGCAGCACAAGGACCGCTATGTATTGTTATTAAGATGCTGATAAAAATTAAAAGCTATGGGAAGAAAAAGGCTGTCAACAAGATGAAGAGAAAAACTGCCATTAACCTGAGACTATTCAGGTGACACCGGAAACGATGTTCTCAGGACGTGTTGTTATCCACACTTACGCTGCTGTCAATAAGACATGGCTCAGTTGAAGTTAATGAAGTTATACAGGTGATAAAAGCTGTTCTACAAAAGCTATAATATTGATAAAAAGACAAGCACACATAAGCTGCCCAGTATATCCCAGCCTCAGTCAACATGGCTTTGCATTTGACACCAGTGAAGACAAATTTTACAACTGATATATTTTCCACTAAATGATCTTATCACCAGCTGTAAGCAAGCTAGTAAGGGTAACCAAATATAAAGTCAGCAGATGCTGTCCTCAGAAAGTTGTTGGGCTTTTTCATGTGATTTGATGTTTTCCACAGTATTTGCATTTAAAAAGTGCAAAAAAAGTTGAGAGAAGGCAGAGGATGGCAATACAAAGACTACAATTTCATCTGACTTTAGATTTAGCAGCAATAACAAAGGGTTTTCAGATGTGTTCCTGTCATTCATTTTAATATAACTATCCTGACATGGATATAATTCTCCAGTACCTGATCATTTATTGGAACAACATCTTTTAGAAGAAGTTATGATCATTTTGGTTTCAAAATAATTATTTCAAAGAACCTGTTAATTGATTTTTTAATGGTAAAGTCTTCTATCTTGAAGAAAATGGCAAGTTTATTGTTTTTCTTTTTGCTTTAATCTCTGAGTTTTGGTTCCAGCAGGCAAGTTTTTTCCTCCAAGTCAATTATAACTCTAAAAACAAATGAAATGTAATTACCTTTTTATTGACACATTAAAAGGAAATAAATAGTATAATCAGCAGTTATATGCTTTCCTCAAAGGTGTTGCTTTCATAAGCATTATGATTAGCTAACCAGATTCAAAGAAGTGGGAGAAAGAGGTGGGAAGAGGGCTGTGAGAAGAGAATAGGGAGCCAGTGATTTCATACAAAAAAGGAGTATTTCTAACACAGTCAGATACAAGAACAGCTGATTGAACTGAAACACGTAGGGGGGTAAAATGGTTCTTACCAAATTTTACAAATCGTTGCATTCCACCTTTACTTACAATATTTCAGTGCTCTACAGTTCTGCTGCCCAAGGGCTTCATACTATTGTATTGTTTTGGAGCGAAAATTTCTGCAGTCTTAATTAAACAGTCTCTACAAATGATACAACTGGACCTGCAGTCTTAATAAAACATCTGTACAGATGATAAAACAGGACTTGCAGTCTCCAGGCAAAAGGTCATCACAACTGAGTGGTCAATTTTATAGGACAGATACTGAAAATTATTCACCTTTTAAGAAATGATCTGTGAGAAGAAGTCAGTTGTTGATCTTGAAGAGCTTTGATGCATAGTACACTCATTTTTTTTAACCAACCTTCTGGACAGTAATCTCCAGTTTGAATGACAACTTTTTTTGCGCTTTGACAGGTAGGCTTAAGTCCAAAAAGATGCTTTTATGATGAAAATAAAAAAGGAAGAGTCTCATAATCCTTAAATTGTGTCAACCAATTGCTAAAAGGAAAAAAATAATAATCCCCCCCTCTAAATAACTAGAAACAAATGAGCACAGGGCAGTAAAAAGTTAACAAATGAGGAGCTGAAACTTTTATTCAGTCAGAGAAAAAAAATAGTTTAAAGGGGAAAAAAATCACAGAGAAAGTAAAACAATTATCAGTTATTTTAGGCAATAAATGTTCAGTAATGTCTTCTGAGGATTTGATCAAAACCGTGCCAGTGTCTCACAACGCTTTGGGTAAAGTTACAAACTCATAGAAGAGCAATCAGACCATTTGATCCAAGAAATTACAGATCAAGGATCTGATACACAAAGGACTTAATTTGAAAAATAACTGGCTGGAGCTGGAGCAAAGTGTCTCACACACATTAATACTGTTGCTATAAAAAGAAGGGGTAAGGAGAAGGAAGGACAAAAGAATGAAGAAATGACACCAACCGCTCATTGACCTGAATGACAATAGTGGAAACTTCTACCACCATCTTTTTCTGCTTTGAAGTAAAATGCAGAAATGAAGAATCATGATTAAACAAGGGAGTGAAAAAAGCAGAAAAGTTCTGTTTAGCAAGTCTACTTAAACTAATCGTTTTTTCTTGCCCGTTATTTATTACAACCCATGTGTACAACCCAGTGTCACCCCACTCAGGTGGAAATGTGAGCATGTGGGCTATTTAAAATAGTGAATTTGCCTAATGTAGCACAATTACAGAAATGCGCTGAGTAACTTTGGGCTGATTCCCCAGTAAAGAATTCTTTATGGAGTGCCTACAAGGCACACCTGTGCCTCATTACCTGAATTGATATTTTTGCCATGTTGAATTGAAGGACAAAATAGGCTTAAGAGATTCTACTTCCATAATTACAAAGAACACAAAGAAGACACATTAAAAACTGGAAGAAAAACTCAAAAACCTGCCACGCAGTACAACAGGAGGACAAAAATACAAGGCTAGCTCTAACTTTGCACCTAGGAGCCTCTGTATAGCAAACAATTCCATTTTGTTAACAAGCCACAAGCGTACACTTAAGAAGCAGGTGAACAAATGTAATTGTGAGAAGTACAATGATGCTTCTGAGTCTAAATTGTTTTCCTCCCAAGGCACATGTGTTCATCTATTGCATAGTATTTTTGTGTGTGGTTTTATTTTTCCCCTCTATTTTAAAACAAGTGAATGGCTTTTCCCTTAATGACCTCAAAGAGGTAAAGGTTTACAGGATTCCTTTTCAGATCTGTCACATCTCTGTTTCTGTATTATTGAAATAAAGCAGCCATCATCCTTCTCTCTCACTCTTTGTGTCTTCCTGGCTTTGCCCTGGCCTGCGAGGTCTATACAGACTAAAGGCTATTAATATCTGATAGCTGTATTGGACTTGTATTAAACACTGATACTCCCATTATGATCTCTGGTGAATAGGTTTCCATATCAGAAAAACACCATTAGAGTTATCAGCAGCTGGCACAGTTTTAACCTCAGCAGAGGCCAAGGAACAAACAAACAGAGACTGAAATACCCCATCATCTCTAGAGGCAGTTGCATCTACTCTGAGTGCAGGTAGATTGGTGAGGTACCAGGGGGTAAATTTGCCCTCTGTCTGCTCCTGCCATACGCATTCCTTGCACAGGGAGAGACAGATGTAACCTCCATGACTGACAATCTGACCACTGTGACTAGCTTTTCATTCAGTTTATTTGCTCTTAAGCCTTCTTTGCAAACCATTTTTATTCTAGAGAATCAAATACACTGGAAAACAACCCAGGTGTTCAGACAGCTCCAAAGGTAAGGCTGTGCTGAAATTGGTACTGAAAGCAGGACTTTTAACCTTTCACACTTTGATGACTGAATTTAGACTCTACATTTAAAACTCTCACTATTTTCAGGGGACAATTTCATTCTCAGTAATTTATGTATGTATTGTATGGGAGAAGATTCACACGCTGTGGCAGCACAAACATTTAAAGTGAGTGCTTCAAAAATCCCCCAAGATTATACCACTTCAGCCTCCAGCAGCTGACCCATATTTTACACATCTCTCACGCGTGCTTCTGCACAAACCACCTCAGATGCAGATGGCTTTTGTGATTTGAGCCTTAAAAGGCAAAAACTGATTCAGAGCGGCAGAGAAATGGCAGTGGACTGCTAAGCACTTCTAGTCGCTTCCCTTCCCAAATACTGCCAGCTGCACTAAGGTGATGCAAAAAGAGCACTTTGGGGAACCAGGCGGATGGGGAAGGGTTAGAAGGAGGAACGAGCTGCGCAGGCATGTGGTGGACTACACAATGGGCAGGCCCAAGTACCGCTGCTTCAGCCACCCTGGTGCAAGGAGCAGCACTGCTGGAGGGAAGCCTCCAAGCCTCAGGGTTTCCACATGTCCCTCCCCTCACAAGTTGTGCTCCTTGCGTCATCACTGGGTGTGTATCTGTGGCTAATTGGTCACAGATAACTGTGACTGGCAGAGTCTGGCATGGAATATACTTGTCTGTAGGTGTTAGGATTGGGACGTTAGAAAGGTGCATAAGAAGAGTTTTGTCTGGAGGTGGATCTGGATTTAACTGATTAGTCCTGGATTTTTAACAGTGGCATTAGCAGAAAAAAGCTCAAAGGGGTATAAACGTTGAAGGAAAGCATGTGGCATCCATGCAAAAGAGAGTCTTAATTCAAATTGCAGTCATTGTCACCTTAAATATTAAAGAGAGCTTCATAAGAAAGACTTACCACTAATCACATGCAGGTCAATGCCACTGTACTTTCTTGTTGCTAGTTGCCTGGAAAGGAATGTAAGTTTTGATTATGCTATGTCCTTATATGCAAGGTGGAAAAGCAAAAGAGCTGGAGGTTTACTCTAAACAAGCTTCCACCTACCCATGTCTTGCATTTTCACTCCCCATCCTGCCCTCAGAAGGTAAAAATAAATCGCTGGTGTCTTTGCAGACCATGAGTACTTGCTGATGGAGCGGCACCTGAAATCAGAAAAAAAAATCTGCTTTACGTCTCTGTTGACTGGGAATTCATTTGTATATATGTGCTACAAATCACTATCTCCACCAACTGCTTGATATGGAAAGAAGAAAATGACGCCAGTAATGTATGACCCTGAGAGTAGAGGAATTGTAGCTATTTACATCAGTTGTCAGCAACCTGCTGCTTGTTTGCGGTGTTGCTGCATGGATATAGATAACCTCTCTGAAACATTAGCTGAGACAAAGCAAGTAATTCTTTGTTGACACATTGTCAGTTTCTAATTTGTTCTCAAACTGTGAGGTAAATCCTCCATCTCCACTGGAAAAAGGACTGCTCTATCTCGCATCAGTCTTTCTGCCCTTTTCACTTTCTATTCTCAGCTGGAAATGTAGTCGAAAAGGAGTTTCCTGCCCGGAAACTGATAAAACATACCAACAAAATTATCTGGAGAGTTTAACCTTAGCTGTGGTCCCTTTACATCACCCTGAATAAAAACACACAGCAATGCAAAAGGAAAACCGTGATCCTTATTAGTGCAGCATCAGAAATCAGGAGGGCTGCAGTTGCAAGGGACAGAGGTTATCCCTTGCGCTCGGAAAATGTGGCTTTAGCTACAGAAATAAAAGCCTCAGAGCCAGGTTTTGGTGAGCGAAAATGAAAAGCTGAGAAACAAACCCAGACTGATGGTTCTTCATGAAATGTCATTATGTCAAGAAGAAATGGCGAACACCGCGGCAAGGACTTCATCCTCTTTCCAGTCCTACTTCTTGGTGCTTTTGAGGAGCCCGCACTAAGAATACAGTAAAATGCGATGTGCTAGGAATTTCCTTGCAGAGAGATTGAACTGATTACATTTCACTGGGCATAGGAGCTCATTCTTCTTTCTGACTGCTGCTTGGATATAAGACTGACAGCTGGACTCCATCACTTGGATTAATGGGTTAAAAGCTGACATCTTTTTAGTATTTTGGACTTTATTTTCTTTATCAGCTTGACTTTCATGCTTAGAGTGCTCTTGCCACAATATTCTTTTAAAAGTACACTTGTCAGGGTCCATTTGCTACTAGCTACCTTGATGGTGACATCAGCGATGGCTGTGGTTTACCTTTTGACCTTAGAGAGGCAGCAGATGGGCCCAGTAATAAATCCCGATTATTAGTGAAGGAGCCAATAGCTTGGAAAGACAGAAATAAAAGTCAGGCAGTTTTACACTGCAGTTCTTGTTATCTGCTTTGATATGGAGTTGTGGGCTGTGTCAGGGGCGATGATGAGCAGCCCAGGCTGCCTGCAGCCCTCCACTCCCATGCCACCAGCCCCCTCCCCTTCCCTTCCCTTCCCTTCCCTTCCCTTCCCTTCCCTTCCCTTCCCTTCCCTTCCCTTCCTTTCCGCCAGAGCTGGGCCACTCTCCACAGGCCGCTGCCGTAATGGCTGACGTGCGTCCTGCAGGCCCTGAGGGAGGCGGCAACGGGGATGGAGTGCTACCGGCAAGAGGCCGGGTTTGGCGAAGGACAAAGGAACTCTACCGTGACATTTTAACGGCATTTGGAAAAGAAAAAAAACAACAACAACCCCTATGGCGTGGTCTCCTACAGCGTCGGGTTTGCAGGCGGCGTGGCTGGGCCGGCCGGTGGCCGAGGGCCGACAGCAGTTACGTACAACGAGTTGGTTACGGAAAAATGTGATTTAGCCAAAGCAGTACACTGCGTGGTTCAGCTCAGACAAATATTTTCCATTTTTGGAATAAAGATGTTTATGTTTTGATCTCGGCTTGTTTTGGGTCTTTTTCCCCAATGTGTATAGTCCGATGGGAGAATTTTCTTAATTGTTTCTAGGGGTGTTATGTAGTTATATACTTGAATCCTGCAGCAAAATTCTTGGTAAATTGTGGTTTTGTGGAAGTAAAGTCTGTAAGATTTTGCTTTATATAAACACAAAAAGCTGGCTGTGGTAGCTCAGCTGCATGAGCCAAGTTTCCAAGATCCCATTGCTACCTGCATGTACTTATGACTTGATATTCACAAGCCTTATGATATGTCCTATGATCCTGTACAAGACAATGATGAAACAATTGCTGTTTTACTTAACTACTAGGCATAAATCACCTAGGAATAATACATATTAAGAATTTTTCTTTGAAAGTTCTAGGTTTTGTCATTTTAATTTTTTTTTTTTTCTTTTTCCAGGAAAGGTGACAAGGCAAAAAAACGTTAGCATCCTTGCCGTAAGTCTTTGTTGGAAAAGAAAGAGTGAGATAAGTAATTTTGTCTTCTCACCCCAAGTTTTTGTTGATGCCTTGAAACATTTGAAGTTTCCCATTCAGTGCTGTTTTCTCAATAGATAGAGAAACTGTCTTGGAAAAAAAAATAAATAAAAGATGAATTTATACCTGGAGTCCAGTCCTGGTACTTTTATGTCTGAGCAGTCCCATTTCATTTACTGAGAGTAATGTGAACAGACTCTACCTTTTAAACCAAATGAAAGAATATTTCACACTTTTCTTGTCTTAAAAACTTTCCCATTCATTTACTAGTAGGAATGACTGTACTTTGTCCTGGCTTAATTTGCAAACTATTATTAAACTATTGGTTTTGTTGCAAGTGATTTCCAAATGAACATTGATTTTCTGCTTTCTAACAAATCAGTCATTTAAAATTCCAGTGAATTATCAAGCAATTCCTTCCCCAAAAAGGTATGCGTGACAATTAGGAGATTCTTGATTGTTGGCTAAATTTACTTCAGGAATTTGGTGGAGAAAGGTCTTTTCACATCAAGGAGTTCTATAATTCATTTTCAAAAATGGGAATCGCTTCTGAGGTGGAAAAAAGATTGTGGCCTTTTTTTTTACAATTTTCATAAATGTTATTAATTTACCCAAGCAGAATTTTTCTGTGAAAATATTTGGTAGCAAATCTAAAATAGCTAATTTTAGATGCACTACTGCAACCTTTGCTAACAGAAGTACAAGAAAAGTCAATTTAAGATGCCATTTTCTACCCCTATATAGTGTAAATGAAGACTACACATAGGAATCGGGCCCTTAATTTGTATAACAACAGACACAAGCTTACTGCAAAATTATTAACGGCTAGTGGTTTTACTTCATCAGTCGTTAGTTATATCAATCATTTCCTTGCCAGCATGGAAACAGAAGCTCTACTGTTTTGGAGAAGAAAGTGTATGTGTATGTTGTGTGTGTTCCATATAAATTACCCAGGTGTTTTAATACATCCAGGTGGTTTTTTATTCCTTTTGGAAAAACAGAAAGGAAACAACCCAAGGGCTAATGTTCTAATTATCAGTGGTTGTGCAAGCCTCCAAAAAGCATGTATTCTATAACCCCTGGAAAAATTCTGACATGTTATAAACTGGCTAAATTAGCTTAAATCAGTAAACAAACAAATTGGTGCCAGCACAATAGTACAATAATGCAGTGCATACTAAGTGACTTATTTTCCTAATGCCAAAAATAGCTATATTAAACAATGCTAAATAGCCTTGATTTTTTTTTTTTAATATAATTTCAGTTAGAAGTTTTAAAAAGTCTTAATTCCTGACCTTTAAGGAAGAACGGTAGAACATCTAATTTCTCAGAGATTTCTGGGAAATTCTTTGTTGACATTGACTTACAACCCATATCATATATGATCCAAAATGTTAAAAATAAAACAAATTTCAATCAACTACTGTGGTAACTCTGGAAGCTTGGATGCATGATGGTTTTTAGTTTAGCATTGAAAGAGGAAGCCAAATTCTTCTCGAGGGCAGATCATGTTGGGCTAAACTGAGTAATATTGAAATAGGATTGCTTATGTAGGAGAAGATATAAAAGCATGTGGAAAAGGAGCATAAAAAAACTGTAAGGAAATGTAAGTTGCTCCACAGTGGTTTTTGGAATCAATGATAGGGCATCAAAATGTAATGAAAAAGCACGATTTTTACTCTTTCAATTCCTGATGGCTGTTTATCTGCTTTTCTGTTCTGTATTGGAAGATACTGTGAATATGTGAATTTTCTCTGTGAACAACAGATAATACCCTATGTGAATTAATGGCTGGCCCTGCCTGATTGCAGAAGTGTGGGGAGAAAGTTGCAGGAGCCATTTCTTTCATTGTTGTCCATATTATTTTTTGCAGTCCCAGGGTGTGTAAGTATAATCATTATTTATGATTCTGGTAATAGACTTTGGTAGTAACCTCTCTGGGTGTGAATATAGTATACAGAATCTATCGTGTGTTTAGGAAATGGAACTGAATTCAGTTTTGAGTTTTGCAGGATACCACATACTGTAACTTCTTGAACTTTTAGTTATTGACAGTTTTTAAGGTGGAATGTTTATATACTGAGTCTCTTGTGTAGGTAAAATCGTCACACCTTCATTTTTTCTTTTTTGACCACATAATGACATCTAAGCCATCAGAATGTTGTATACATGCTTTTACCTTCTTTTCAGTACTCAATGTATTGATGTTAATGTCTATACTGGAATACATATCATCACATTTGTGTATTAATATGAAATCAAACCAGCATGATTCAAGTACTTACCTCTTTCCAAATCCAAAATGCTTTTCACAAGTGACATAGAAGTTTTTCATCTTTGAAAATTACAGACACACACACAGACACAGAGCTGTGGAAGAAAAGGTATGTATATTACTGAATATATTGTTTTCTACTTCTGTCAATAGCATACCTATTTTGACCAGTGAATGATACTGGAAACTGCGTATTTGCTGACAAAAGTGAACTAGATCTATGCACATGAATTTGTGCTTTAAATGAGAAACACTTTGTTTTACGTGTGTTCTCTCCTGTCTGCATTTAGCTACACTAACGTATTTCTCCATGTGAAACTGAATAATTAATTGTCCCAATGGTGCCATCAGGAAAGTGTTTTCAATTGCTGTTTCTGGAGACTCCATTGCTACTCAGTTCCCATGAATATGTCGATAAACATACATGGTTGACTACAACAGAATATATTTCTTTTACACACTTCACAGTCTTTTTCTGAGAATATAAGAGACCTGGATATATAAACTGCTGGTGTTCTTTGTGCAGTAACAGAGTCCTTAAGTCTGAACTGTTGCTCTTCTAGACCGCGATCAATACATTGAAAAAAGGAAAACACTACTGGTAGCCTTACTAAAACTCATTTGTACCTAAAAGGAACTCTAATAATGCAAACAACATTTGTTGATCTTGGTAAAAAGCAGACATACAGCTGTCTTTTTGTTTATCCTTTTTTTGAAGAGCAGGGATTTCTATAGGGTGTCCTCAATTTTAGTTGCTGCTTTTGCAGAATCATGTTTGATGACCTTTTCTGAGGGACCATCCAACATATTTATTGCAATTGACCTCCTCGCAAATTAGCAGGATTTATATACACACATTTTTCATCATAATTATTCAACATGCAGATTTGTATATTTTGCACAGTAACTTCACACACATATACAATATGCAGCATACCTATGGTAATGAATAGTTTATCCTGGCTTTCCCTTGTCTTCTAAAGGCTGCAATGAATGTCAAAAGGTATATAAGTGAATCTATCCATCTCTCACAAAGTATTAAACTTCATTAGGAATTAACCATCTATATTTAGTCTGCTTCCTGGTACACAAATTAGGGATCCAGAGAAATGGCTCCACACCACATAACAAGGCAATGCTCTTGTTATGGGATCCCACTTATCTGCACAGCAATCGCATACCTTGTGGGATCTGTCCACGATTACTATACATCTGACCCTATTTCATAGCACACTATTTTGCAGGTCAAAATTCTCTGGTCCTGGTGTGCCACTGAGATGGTGCAATCTGTACTAACGATTCAGTAACAATGCTTCATTAGAAAAATCACATCTTGTAACTTCCCTGTACGACTCTTATATCCTCTCAGTGCTCAAGGCCCTTGACCAAGACTAGTTTTTGTTGTATGGAAGCAAAGTTGGTTCTAATTGTCATTATTATTTTGATCCATTCATGCTTGAGGGACCGAGTGGAAAGTGAATTTTTACTTCTGTGTTTATTTTCATGTTAAACATCCAACAGCTTTCCTTCTCTTTCACAGTATACAGCACATCCACTGACCTTCCTCCACGAACGGTTTTTGATGGTGGGTTTTGAAAGACACATAGAGATATCTTTTTGTATGTTACATCTGTTGTGTTCTATTTGAGTACAACTTGACAGGAGTTTTTCTGCTGAGGTAACAGCTGACTTTTTTGCAGGGAAAGCTGGGAACCATTTCCCCCCCACCCCTTTTTCTGAGAAATCCAATAGCTGGGAACCAGAATTAGGCAAGTTCAAACAAAAAGCCTTGCAAATATTTTTAACAGGGTGATCATTGGAATAATTGGCATGGCTACTGTAGATTGTCCCTCAATGTACGATAGCTACACTTACTTGAATTATGAAGAATTTTGCATAAGTTAATACATAAAATTGGTGAAATGCATTCAATAAGCTGATATTTATGTTACATATGTCTTATTTTGCCGTGTGTGACTGTCCCTCTCTATTTATGCTTATGATCCACCTGCTAAAAGGCATCAGATAGATGCCTTGAGATGTGTTTTAGCCATTGTGTATGTTCTACTATTCCCATCATTTTAGAAAAATCGCTTGTGTTTATCAGATTGCAAGAGTCTTTTGTTAAATCAACACAAAATGTTATCCTCTTCTTCAGTCATCTCAATTACACCACTAAATACAGAATTATTAATTCACAGCTTTAGCTGACAAACTGCCTTAGTTGTTCCCACAGACTTGTGACTCTTGTGTACTATGCAGAGGCCATAATAAAATCCACAGTCTTCTGATCACTTATGAATTTCTGTTGGGAATTAAATTTTCCAACATTTGTTCCTTTTATGTTCAAGGTAGACACTTCTTTATATAGACAGTAACTCAGTTTTCTATTTCCTTATTTTAGGTCTCCTGCAGTGTAGTATTGAAAGTTCATTCTGAATCCAACAAAATTCACTATTTTTCTTAAAGAAAAATATGATTTTAAAACCCCTCATTGTTCAGTTCTAAAGAGATGAAAAAGTCAGAATTGAAGTGTAAAGAAGTATGTAAAGATGCAAGTCTTAAAGCTCAAAATATCACTACTAAAAATAAGGATGTCTGTTAATTCAATATCAACATTTGGAAGATGACTCCAAACCCAGACGCTTAGGTGCCGAAACTCAAATGATGGTATTTTTTCATAAATCACAGTCATATGTGACTTGAAAATAAGCTCTGCTTCGTGTTTGCATTAACTCAATTATTTTAGAAGCTTCAGGCTTACCTGTTCCTTTTTAGCTAGATTCCACATGAGTTAAAGATTAGGGGCTGAATTAGTCTGTTTTATGGTGGACTGGTTGAATGAGTTGGTGGCTATTTTGGTTGCAAACTTTAGTTTTCCAAAATCAATCTACATTATTTATGTTCCAAAGATATGTTTTCTGCTGTTTGAAGGTTAGCTGTCATGACATGTCCTTGTGTTGGCAGAGAGCCTGCAACAGTAGCAATGACAGATATCATTTCTATCCCTATTCTTCTAACTCTCAAATCTAAGACAACCCCCATAAATGGCAATATTACAAAGGTAAAACAATGTTCAATGGCATGTGCAAGACAAAGAACACCTCCAAATAAAATTAACTTGTTTGGTGATTGAACTAGCCACTGAAACAGAATAACAAAGTGGAAAGCATGAAAATAATAATGTCACATGTTCTACCCTTATTTCTTGGCTATGTCAGAGAAGTTACACATGCAGGTGAGCTGGTCTTTAGGATGCTTAGGTACTCTCAACTACATTTACACCCAAAGATGCAATGAACATTTTCCAACAACTCTGAATATGCCAGCATCGTTCTCTCGCTATTAAAAATGAAACACAATAAATATTATCTAACAGAAGGAGGGAGAAATTTCCCCAGAAAAGAAGGCAACAAAATGTCAGCTCTATTTGTACAAGAACTTTAATTTTCAACTAAGCAATCCCATGTACTAGGAAAAGAAAATCTTTTCAATTTGGAGGACTTTGACAAATATTAATATATCACAGTTGCAATGGGATTCATTTGTGCTGTGGAATCCAAGAGGTCAGTACATCTGTAAAGACTTATAGTACTTAAGAGATGATCGTACAAGACATATGGTTTAATCATGATGTATTTAAGCCTTTTTTATCTGCTTAAGAATTCAATGTTTTTCTTTCTCTAATTTAAGAAACCATTTGCTATTCCTCTCAACAACCAAAAAAGTATTAATACAGCAACCACAGTGTGTTAAAAATGGACTGAGAAAAATCAAAATTACATAACTATAATTGATTACAACTATGATTAAAATATAGATACAATATTTCAGTGTTAATCCTTATATGCTTGACATCACACTATAAATTGTTATATATGGGTGGATTTCCTATAGAATCTCATTTATAGCACAGTAAATCCTCGGAGGAAGATAATGAAAATGCAGAAGGACCCTGTGATTTATATCTCAGCATTAATATGTTTATGTCACTAAAGCTATCTTCTAACAGCAGTTTATTTTGCTAAAACTATGTCCTCCCAGTAATGGTCATAACCATTGTTTTATTTTTAGAGTGCTAACACATGCGTATCCAGCGTTGCACGGTGGAGAAAGCCTGCCAGGGTTTTAGGTATCTGCTTTTGCCAAGTTGCCCTTCATCCTTGCTAGAACAAATATGCTCCCCTCATTCTCATTGGTGGCCAGCCATTGGTAAAGCACGGTGGTAACTGCAAGCTGTAAAATTATTCCCTGGGCCACAACTATGGGAAACTTTCTGCCTAGAAATATCCAGTCCAAAGAGATTATAGATGTGTCACATAGCAGCTATTCATGGTGGGCTGCTTGCGGTGCGATTTGGCATTGAACGCTCGAGTCTGTAAGTGCAGGTCAAGTGTACAGGCAGTCACGTTAAACAGACTGTTGAACTGGAGCATGACTAGAGCAGCACCACAGGGTAATAGGACTCTCTTCTGTAAACTCAGCCACCAAGTATCACCTTTCAGGAATGCTTGTCTTTTTTGTATTCTCTTCGGTCTTATTACAGTATTTAACAAAAACAAAGTATCCAAATACTTGTATGTCATCTATCTGGCAGTAGAAAAGGCTATAAAGAGCACAGCGCAGGGCATGAAATATGAAGTAATTCCTTTTATCACCAAATAAAAGTTGGGAATATTAAAGGTTATTAGATAATTAAAAAAATTCCTAAAATTAAAAGTTATCAGACAGTCCTGCTCATAGATTATCTGATTATGGACTAGAAAAGAATGCAAGTTAAAAGTTAATTCAAGAGTATTAACTTGCACAGTCTTAAACATAGGGTTTAGTCTTTAATAATAATCAAGGCTACAAACAAACCAAGGAAAAAAGATATAAGCTTGGTACAGAACACCCGTATGTTAATTCATAGCGTAGAAAGGAAGCCACAGTTTAATTTTACCTTGTTCAAGCAGCTCCTCTCAAGTATGCTAGGATTTATTTTTATCCATTAACAGGATGATTTTTCACACTGTTCAATAACATATGTTGAAAACATATCCTTTTTCTGAAGGAAGACAAGATTAGCTATAATATATATAAAAGTTTAAAAGCTGTCATTTAAAAATGGGACTGGGCTTCTGAAATCTGTAGTTTAAGTTCTGAGTATGCCCATGCCCAGTAACATATTTCAAGCACTATGATGCATCTCACAAAAGATTAAAGGCAGAGGGATAGGAAGCATTTTATAGCAGGAATCTAGTGGCAGTGAAGCCTACAAAAGAGAATCATTTAATAGTTTCTTAATCAGAAACTTTTAGAGCACGCTATGTTCCTCAGATGGGTTCCTAATCAAGGATGAACTCTGACAATGTCTGAACTTTCTGGTTTTGGCTTGTTCTGGAAAAGGCAAGAATTTGATTTGGTAAAGACGGGATCATTCAAAAATCCTGTGAGGCACCTGGTTATAGTTGGAGACTGCTCTGGATAGCACTCTATTGGTTGTCCTTGAGGAAGTACAGTAAACTTGTAAGGTAGGATGTGAGTTTTAATCATCAGCATCTCACGCACCATTACAAGGAATTAAGGATAAAAATAACCTTATTTGTTTCCTAAAAAGCTGTTGTGTTCAGCGAGGGCACCAGCCTACCTTCCTTCCATAAATGAGTAAATATTCATTCTAGCTGAAATCTACACTTACCCTGAGGGCCTTTGTGATAATACGTGATAGCTTATTATTTATGCTCAGAATGAATGCCGTTGCCTATTCAAAAAGGTCCTGTAGCATTTTCTTTGCAGATATCTTCCACGTATGGGCTATGGTAGAACCTCATGTGATACTGCCAATGCTCTGAGTCCGCTATGTGTGGGTTTAGATAAACAAAATATTTGGATCTAATAATTAGGATCTATAACATTCAGCATCACAGAATTATAATGGACTGGGGAACCAAAAAAATGAAATTACATTCTTATTTGAGCAGAACCTGAAATGATGCACCAATATTTTCCTTAGCTAAATCATGTTTTATCATGCTTAAGTTTTCCTTCATGGGTTTTATATTGACAAATTGCTTTGAAACAGGTTTTGTTGGAATCCTGCTTTTTAATTAGATTGCATGCTGGTACTAAGCAGCCATTGTTTTCATTAATAACAAGTGTTGTCATGGTCATATAAGACAATTTTTTAACCTTAAAAACCCTGATCATTTTATGTACAGACTATCAGCAGCCAGACACTGTTTACTTTCAGTGACTGCGGCATGTTTATGTACGTCTACCTCATCAATTAGAAACAAATAGCCCAGAAAGGATGTACTCTTAGCATCTAAGTAAATAATGGAGATGGATAAATGAAAGTTACTAAATCAAGATGAAATACATTTCTAAAGCTGTGTCAGCTGTGCTTTCAGGCCCAGGGAAAACAAAATTGATCACCTGGTCACAATCCAAGGTCAAAGGTCTGAAACAGAGACTGCTGACACTTAGGTAAATGACATGTTTAAAATAATAGCATAAAAAAAGTTTTTATCTAAAAGGAAAAAGAACCAAGGAATATAGGTATATAGAGCAGTGTGGTACTGACAATTATATAAAGACTTTTTACTTGCTATTTTATTTTCTCCTTATGAAACAATTAGGAATGAAAATCTATCTGAAATCAACAGAAAACTTTCACTGATTCATGAAGATCCAGGTTTCATAACAGATGTCCAATATGTTCTGTACTCCACTAGTGAAGGGAAAAATCAACCTCAAAATGTTAATTTTTTTTTTCCTCTGCTTAGGTTCTTTTCCTTAAAGTGTTAAGAGCAGCATGTTTTGAAGACTGTTTATCAATAAATAATCCTAAAATGTTTGTAAAATATTAAGAATAAAGTAATCTATACAATCCTGTTTCCTCTCATGAAATTAGGGAAACCCAGTAGGAAAGGAAAATCAGTCTTGCAGAAAACTCTACTCCATGGAAGTTTGTTTTATACATGCATAAGCCTCAACTCTGCTTGGCAGAGTATTAGTGACATCACAGCAAAGTTTTACAGAGGGGATGGCTTGTAAATCAGAGCCACAGAGATGGGTTTTCCAAGGACTTTTCCACTGGGTAAATTCTTTTCTTTAGGGCAGGGTCTATTCGATGAGGTATCAATTTAGTCTGGTAAAAACTAACATTGTATTGGTACTGTGGCAAAACAGGCACAATAAGTCTTATTTCCAGAAGAAATCAGGGAGCATGAGATAAACAATCTTTTTCTCAGGATTAACTAAGAATTATACATCCGACTCAAGTTTTGATTACAGCATGCTCAGATAACAGTGCAAATTCCAGATGAAATGCTGATAGAAATGAGGTTGTCAGCAGTCTAAACTAACAATCGATCCTTTCACTCAGCCAAAAGGATATCATTAAAATTATTAATTATTTCATTTTTATTTTTGCCTTAACCCAGATAAAGCAAAATGACTGCATTTTTGGAAACTGTTACTTTTCAGTCTAAGATGGTTACTGCATCACCTCCAGTCAGAATAAAACATCTCTGTTGTGTACCAAAGATTCATCACCCAGCTGAGCTACATTTCCCTCTTTGCTCTGAAATTGTGGTCTCCTACATGACAGTAAAATTTGCAAAGTCCCATCTCCAGGTTGCCCTGCCATTTATTAAATATTTTAGCCAGAAAGAAACATTAAGAAGGCCTACAGACTAGGAACACAATTGAAAAACCTCTAAGAAAGGAAATATCTTATTAATTCATTAAGTCAAACTGCTTGTATCTACACTTGTATGACTAGAATTATGGTTCATTAACTTCATTTCTTTATATGAGTTAATTAGCTCAGAGGAGGCCAGAAATTAATTACCAGCTTATATAGTTTGTGCAGAATGGCATTCTGTTTATTTAGTTTCTCCTATTAACTTTTAATCTCTTCAAACAATAAAAGAGGTAATTAGTATTTTATAAACAAAAATGAATGCAACAAAGGCAAATAATTTGCCAAATAGTGAGGCTCCTGTGTGGAACCTGATAGTTGTGTGGTTCAAGTTACAGACCTTTTCACTGTTAAGTATAAGCAAAAGGAGATTGAAAATGTAGGTAGTCTTAAGGCAGGGCCATGCAATCCATCATGAAAGAAGAGCTACCTACTAATACCTCGCAGAGCAGAAAAACGAACCTTAAAAAGTTTCCAGCTGTTTGAAAATAATTGCCCATGTATTCAGCTACGGTAACAGTTGTAGCGAGCTTTACTAAGGTGCAGGAACAGAGTGGTAGAAAACGGGAAAACAAAACCAAACATATTTCATTTAAGTAAAAAAAGACACCACAAAACATCTGAATGTTCATAGAAGCATATTAATGACTGTACTATTAAGGCCTAATATATGACTGTGATACAAACAAAAGGTCAAATGTCACCAGCGTCTTTAGTGTTTAACCAGGCTGTGTTTCTGCACTAACCATAACATATATTAAATCTGGTTAGTAACTTATAAGATAAAACCTTGTATGTTGATAACATATATTGACCTTTGCTTCATTTTTTTCCTCTGCAGAGACTGCATATGTGATAATCTTTGTAATTCTTGGTAAGTTTAATGAGTACTTGGTAAATATACAAAGATATAGCACAGTGCAGATATTCATCACCATATTTTTTGTGTACATGAGTAAATAAATGCAAATATGTGTCAAGCATGTTACTGAGGAAATATTTCAGGAAATTCTTGATGAGTGTTTAAGATTTTTATTAGCACTATTTATTCACTTCCCTACATCTGCAAAACCAGGTGCCTTTGTCCAACTCTACAAACCCCAGAAAGAGTCATAAAAGCCCTCTTTAAAAAACCTAAAACGACCATGAACTTAAAGTCTGTAATCTTGAGACATTCATGAACTAAAAAAACCGTGTGGGTCTCATTGAAGAGTGAGCCTGTGCCCTTCCCAACAAGATCCATTTGAAGTTCCAGTTAAAGCCTGCTATATCTGATACTGTAAGACTGAGAACTGCTAATGTTTCGGTGTACAGGAAAGCTGTCAATAATGTTATAATCTTACCCTGTCTTAGCCTTTGACTGTGTGCAATTTGTGGAAGCAAAAAGATAAAATATTGTGGGGTTGATTATTTAGCCTGTTTGAGCCTTCTTGAAGAGTAGGGTGAGTCTCAAAATACATTGCAAGATACTGACTAGATGTGTTAGGCAGAGAGATATTGTTATAATATTGTTCTATAATTCATCATTTACATATAAAATTAACAGTCCCTCCATACAGAGAAACCGGAGAGCTGGCTTTGGGTAAGGAAGGAAAAGGTATAATGAGTACATTAAGTATTTACCAGTATGGCTTAATTGCTTTATTTTTGCTAGAATCAAATATTTATTAATGTAATTATAAAATGGCATCCTGTACAGTCTTTGAATGGTGAGCACTAAAACCAGAATACTACGTCTAAAGGTGTTTGCCTGGTGTGATAAAACCAACCTAAGAAAGCTTTGTTGGAGTTGCTCAAATCTGAAGCAACACAGCACAGGCCTTCCTCATGCACAGGGGGACAAATCTAGGCTCTGCTGAAGTCAACAGAAAAACTCTTACTGGCTGCAAAGAGACAAGGATTTCCCCCACTGAAATCCTACATTTTCCTTCAGAGCTCTTTCAGACTTCTTTTTCATCTAAGCTAAAAGATAAAGTGTCCTTTCTCCTACTGGGTCTCTTTATCAGGACAGCACATGACATAAATGAAGAAATGTTTGGAATAAATCACAGAAATCTTCTGCTAGAAATAAAAACCCCTCATTTAAATGACAGAAAGATAATGTCGAGTAACCTTTATTCCTATATAACTCTAAGAAAAAACCCCCACAATAATTAATGCCATTTTGAAGGTTGTGGCAACAAAGGACGAGACTGTAACTTTCTCCAACATGTTAGAGACTTCGAAAAGTAAAGGAATTAGAAAGGATTTCAAGGCATTCAGTGAGTCCTGAAGCTGATTGTATCAATGCTTCATCAATGAAACACAATATTCCCCACTATCTGTTCAGCATACACAAAGATCTTCATTGGAATTGTTTAAATCATCACAATTAATTTTAGCCTCTGACAAAGAATAGAATTTTCCTTTCTCTGTCTGTCTTGTATTTTATTCTGCTTTTGTCTTAAAATCCTCTTGATGTGAAACAGCTGCCATCTTCAACCTGATTAACAGATAGGCATGGGTTCTTTATTGCCAGCATTAGCTTTACAGCACAAATCACACGGCTTCAAAAGGCTGGGGAAACGATCAAACTGCTCACGACTATTACAAATGATTTCAAGCAATTCACCACTCCTAACTGGCGCTGCCTTTGCATATGATTTTCCCAGATAATTCCTGAATATGCTGACATGCCGTGTCAAGTTGATTTCTGTAGTTCTGACGAGAAACAAAACAAAAGCTCTCATCTGAACACAGTCCTGGACAACCAAGCATGTAATATATGCTTTTTTTTAATTTGCCCCTATTATTTCAACCTACAGACACCACCAGCATCTATATGTATAGGGGTGAGAAGAAGGAAAGTGGTATCTTTTAAATATCAACATTAATTTTTACTTTTAATGGTAGGATGACATTGTCCATATGGAGAAAAGGAAATAAATAATTCTGATGTAGAAGCTTGGGGACTTCAATATATTTATATCAATATTCTTGCCCCATTAAAGAAAAGTGAGAAATTTTTGCAGAAGTTCTCGTGTTGTCAGTTCAACATTTCCCATTATTTTCATCTTTACAATTTCTACTTTAATTATTAGTTATTTTAAGAGGAATTTTATCTATTTCCAGGCTAGCCATTGGTCTGCAAATAACATATTTAATTTCTTATAATTTCTAAGAAATGGGAAAATTCTCATCCCTTCCTCGACCTCATCTCCCTCTGCGACTCAGCATCTTGTTTCTCTCACTATTATGGAGAATTCTTCCAGTGTCCCCACCCCCCACAGATATCCTACACCTGAGTTCACTCTGCTCTTTACTGCATTAAAAAGCAGTTTTAAAACTCAGTTACTTAACCTGCACTTTAATTACTAATCTCTGTCTTCTGCTTCAGGTACAGCTGTCATCTGTGGCAGCATCTACTGCATTTTGGGAACTCAAAATCCCCCCCTTCTCAAAAGACCCACACCGTCACCTGCCCACATAGCTAAGTATTCAACATAATTTTCTCTTCTAAATATAATTATTTCCTCTGGCAGGTTCTGTCTCTGAACACTCCCACCAAATACCCTTTCATTACTTGGCCCCTTTTTCTTACTTACTAGCTTTACAACTCTAACCTTCCTGCCAGGCCTGGTCTCCTTCGCTGAGCTTCACTGCCTCATTCTTCCATGAAGCGTTCACAGAAGCCAATCTTGAACACTGGGGCATCTTCCACTTCCTTGCTAGTTTAGTTGAATTTAGGTGAACAGCTTGCTAAATTTTGTTTTTCTCTACACATTTGCCAAAGCTGGGATTTCGCTTTTCTTTGCTTCTTTTCCTACATTTGCCAAGTTACGTTGTAATTTACCTCAACTTTCTCATGAGTAACAGATATCTGCATCTTGTCTCTGACCCTAATGGTCCCATCTCGTTGTTTCCTTTCCTTCTGCCACATGCATTTTGACCCCTGCCTTCCTCTTCATCCTCCGCAGCTAATCCTTGCTGAAGCAAGCACACTCTTTGGCAAGACAGCTGCATTTCAAACATTATTCTCAACTGTGAGCCTCTTCTGTTCATCTAGAATTGTTTCAAAGTCAACCGCAAAGTTCTTCTTTGCAAACAAGGTTGCTTTGCTCTGCAAGGCTGCCGAATGACAGCTTCCCTTACATGTGACACTGACTTGCAATTCACTCTGCTGAACTACTTGAGAAAAATCTTGACAACCCCATGATAAATGCCTACATAGTATGGTATGCAAAGCCACTTCAGTCACTTCTCACTCATATAAAGCCACATCTCGTACATTACACAATGCTGCTTCTGTGTTCCTCATCAGCCTTTGAATTCAATGCTGTACCTATGTTTTGACCTGTTACGATCCCATCTCCTCTCATGCTCCCATGGTTCCTTTTTTCTTTTACTACCTAGTTTCCTTATGCTTCTTACTCATCCCTTCCAAACTTTCAGATTGATACTTTGCTGCTGCTTCTGCGCTAAGTCTGAAACTGTCTAGCCAACATCCTCAGACTCACTGACTCCGTTCCTTTTTTAAATGCAGCAGTAACCCAATCTTTAATCAGCACACTGCAGCCCAGTTCTGCCTGCTTTTTGCTTACTATTTCCTATCCATTATATCCCTCCTAACCTTCTGTTCCTATCATTTTTCACTGCAACCTTCTATAGCTTTGTCCATTTTTGTAACTCTTTTGTAGGATATTTGTATGAATAATGAGTTATAAAATTACAGTGTGCTCTACTGAGCTATTAGAGCGTGACATAGGTCATCTTCCTCGCTGCCATGAAATCCAGTTACACATTTTGGACATTTCTGTGACCAGAAGCCTTCTCATCTTGATGGGTATGAATTTAACCTTTGACATTCCTGCACTCGCTTATTGACATATTAACCCAACTATGGGACCTTTCAAAAGGAATGTGAATATATAATGTTAGATAGGAAGTTTTCATGATCACAGGCAGCCCTACTGAAATATTTTCAAGGAGCATGATTTACTTTTAAAATCTGATCTGCCCGACTGGGTCCCTCTCCTTCCTCTTTGACGGATTTTTGCAATGACCTGTAATTTTAACATAGTCTCTTCTTACAAGTACTTCTTTGGTAGTCTCAGTGAAAAACATATTTCATGAGGCCATCAAACCTTTGCTAGATAACGACAGAGGAATTTGTTGCAACTTCTATAAAATACTTACACCGTCTTTCCCTTGCGAGAATGTTTCTGCATTTATTTTAAATAAAGCCATATTTCCAGTGGCTTTTTTCTCCTGTTTTAAATCCCTCTTAAAAATTTCCTCACCATAAATCCACAAACTAAATGAAAGGACATTAATCCAGCCCATCCCTCCTCCCTACATCCAACCATCTCATTAAAGTTTTTGTCTCCTCTTTTATTATGACTACATACCAGCATCCTTGTGAAGTTCATATAGCCATGATGGCATGCATCATGGCATCATACCTGTGAGGAGAGGACATTATCATTTTTCCTCCCCCTGCATTCTTACTATTGACCAAGGTTATTCTCTTTATCATGTGCAGATTTTATTGAGTGATGCCAAGTGAGATGAATAGAAGCAAATAATGACAGTGCCGCAGTGATGAAATGAGAGACAGAGGTCGTCTAGGTTTTATACTGAACAAATTGAGTCACATCCACTTCTCATCCATTATTTAGGGGTGATTGGGCAGGCTTGGCTTCTATAGATTTGATAATCATTCAGATGTCCATATTAAATATGTAACATAAATTTCTCATTTGGCTGTCGATGACTTGTCACTGCAAAACAACAATGCATAAAAAGGGCTTTAATGTATGGATTCTCAGAAATATTTGACATAAATAAATATGTAAAAGGCAGATAATAAAATCTGTTTCTGTCTGCCTGCCAGCTAGCCTTCATGTCAGACTGGACAGCCCCATCTAATACTGTGATTTTATGCAGCTGTATCCTATGAATATTGGCCTGCACACTAGAGATTAAAGCACAGCAGATGTTTCTCTGCAGGCTAACAAATATATCACCCCTGATAACGAATGACAAATGTTGTTCCATATTGTGTCAGACAAAACCAGGGCTCTTGTAAAACAAGTGTTACAGCTGGAATAGGATATTTTAACACAGTTACCTAAGGAGTAGACAAACAGACAGCCGCCTGCTCAAAAGGTAGCGGAATCCTAACCTGCAGACATGCAGGCATAGCAGCAATCAAGTGCTGGAGTCCAGGAAAAGAGGAAAAAAACCCTCCTAATAATAATATGAAATATTCAAGGCTTTCTCTATATTATCATCAGATTTTTGTGTGTGATCTTGTCATGGATCAGTTGTAGCTATCCACCACTGTGCCTCAGTCAAAGCCAGACAGTAGAGAGTGTGAATTGGTGTGGAGAAAGGGTATGCAACAGTAGGAGACACACAGAAAGTCATCCTGCTGTAGTCCAAATGATGAGTTTATTTGGTTTATTATCCTGCAATCTCATGCTATCCCTATGGCTTCCAAGAGGCAGAAAGATGAATGTAAGGAGAGGAGGAAGGACAAAAATAGCCTGTGTGTTATGAAATATTACACTAGGCTAATTAGTGTACGGCATTGTTATTTATTACTGTTTTATTTGGGTCATTTTTTCCCCCTTGGGCATATTAGCGATACGTTAATGTCTGGTCAGCAGCATGCCTTAGCAGCATGTCTTGGCAGCATGGAGGTAATAGTAAGTTCTCCCTCTTTACCTATTTGTTAATTCAGTATCCTTTATCTGCTCCCTTGCAAAAATAAACCCTATAACCTTCATGGGAGACAAGGTGCTTGAAAACTCAGCAAGAAAGGAAGATGGGATCATATTTTGATGCTCAGAATATTTGGGAGTTTCAGCTGCTGTACTTTGCAAATATATGCCATTTAGTGTTTTTTCCTTAGCTTTCGAGTTGTCATTTGTCCACTGAATCGAGTACTAAAATAAATACTTTTTTACTGCTGGCAGAGACAACAGAGGAAAAAGGCAATACAGCAGCATGGCAACTTTCAATCACTTCCTGACTTGTTAATGAACTTTTTTTTCCCTTTTCTAACTGAGACTTTGCTTTTGAGCTACGGTGTTTTCCCCAAGCCATTTTATACAATGAGATGGTAACAGTTGTTTGTCTGATAAAGCACGTACTATTTAGAACACAGATGTTTGATTATTATTTATTTCTCTCTGAAGCCCGCTAATTCAGTCCCAAATGATCTTTTTTTTTCCTTTTGCTTAAATTTAATTTGGAATGTATGTTGTTGGTAAGTGACAGATAGTTTAATTATTAATAGGATCCCGCAATGCAATGCACCATAGTTTTAAAGTCATCTGGGGCCAAACCAACACTACTTCCTTCCTTCCTTATGCTTCTGGGATTCCTTGAAGAATGCAAAGGTAATTACAAAACTCATGACAAATCTGCATGTATTATGTCCTTTCCTCAACATTTGTGCTTGCCTATGGTTTTACAAAGTACCGTTCTTACTATGAAATGGTAATGAATCAGGAGAGACTTCTGCTATGGTTGCTTCCTTGGGAGAATGGACTATCTGGGGAGCAAGGGGAGGGGGAGAGTGGAGGAAGAGAGAAAAGGGAGGAGGGGGTTGAGATGCTGAATACCGGGGCTGTAGTACATGATACTGAGACAAAGGTGGATGCACTCAGCCCGCGTGAAGGACTGTGACCCCATGGGATCTGGTTGCTGTCATGGGCCATGATAAGCACATGAACAAAATATGAACTAGAAAACAGGACTGAGGAAATATCAGGAAAAAAATGTCTGAGGAAGAAGCTACTGAAATAATTGACAATTTCCCCGTGCTTGGCATGTAGTAAACTCCTAGAGAGGTATTGAACTGTGTCGGTGGGTTACATTTTCTAAGGTATTGCATGTCCTTCCTCAATAATTTCCTGGCACTCAGGATATTTCATATTTCTGTGAAAGTTGTGTATGAATACAAATTGGGAGGGGGGACGTGTTTGCACAGCTTCTGCTTCTAGTGTATAATATGCTGCCAATATTGGAAAGCTGCAGAACTGCTCATGCTATAACCCGTGTTTAGATATGGGCCTAAAGCTGCATTATGTACTTGGATATTGGAACTGAGGCTCACTCCAGATCCTAAATTGATCCATGCTTCCCAGAGCTTTCAGAGAAAGGAACAGGGATACACAGGGACTGCCTTTCCAACTTCAGACTTCACTGTAAAAGCTGCGAATTTAAACAAACACTGAAGTCATTCTAAACAAGTTTGGAAATTTAAGAAATGAAGGGTCTCACAGGACATAGAGTGGTAGGCATCATTTAACTGATCTGAGATTTTAGGTGGATGTTAGCTGCAAAGGTGAGGTGAAGGCCCACAGCTGGGGAGCGAAAGATGAAAGGTGAAAGTTGCTTGGTGAAACTTTATTGCCATGACCCACTTGAGGTCATAGTTGAGAAAGCTATCTTTAATCAGCAAATATGGTATAAAAATCTACTCAGTAGATCGAATGTTTTAACTGGTAAAATGTTAACAAAGTTAACTTTTAAATATTTTACTAATATGATTAAAACCATCATTAATGTGTACAATCCATCCTTGCAGACATGCAGCAACAGAGTGGTAGAAACAAAGTGCTACCAACAACAGTTTGATTTTTAAATGTTGCATCTTCTGCTCCTACCAAATGGTCTAGTCATTTCACTATACTACTTCCACCATACTACTGCTCTGCCACTGAAATCTCTGACAAACTAGCACCAAACAAATGTGCAGTAATCAAAGAAGAAAATACAAATGCAGGTGAAGTTTTGGTCATCCTTCCTCTTCTTGCACCTAAGAATATAAAACTCAGACAAAGGCTACTCAAACTATATGAATAAAATTCTAAATATCTCAAAAAATAAAACAGCTAACCTGATTTTAAAACCAGAGTTACTTGTTCTGATGAGCACTTGCCCTTTGGATACTTACTCAAGCTAAACCAAAACATGCCTCCTAAAGACAACACTTCTGAGAGCCTGAGTGCTTCCTAAATTGCTTTGGAAATGGGATTTACAATTCTCAATCCCACAGGCATTTTTGAAAATTCCTCTTACAGGTCACTATTCTTTCAGAACAAAACCACTGGAAAACAATAACCAAATACTCATCAGTGAATTTAATGAAGACTGAGAAGTAAAAATGCCATAATGTGATGACCTTATTGTTCAAAATCTTTCTCTTTTCTTTCTTTCTTTATTTTTAAACAAAGGCCGGTCACGGCAAAAAAGACAGACACATTGGATAATATATCAGGTTCTTCACTCTTATGTACTTTGATACCCTCTAAGTAGTAATAAAAAAACCCCGACCCAAAATATTATGGGAAATGTTACTAGAGAAAGGTCACAAAACATGATATCAGGTAAAACACAAGGGTAGCTGTAGATCAATGTACCTATATGGCTGAATGAAATAATTTTTAACTTGAAAATTAATACCTATTTAAGCTTTAAATCTATTTAAGATAAGAAATAATAACATTCCAGCTACCAATAAACATGCCTATCTGACCATAAGAGCCCTAGTTCATAACTGGGAAATCGGGGAGAGCAAAGAGGAAAGTGCAAAACTAAAAAAAAAAAAAAAAGAGAGAAAAAAAAATACACCCCCCCCCAACAACAAAGCAACACCCTACCTGCAACCTCCTCCCCACCCCCCGAGTCTTTAGATTATCTCTAAATCTCTTAACAATTATTTCAAAATCTCACGGCTTTGCATCTTGCTGCACTATACCCTGAGTTTCAGTGCTTTACTGTGGGAAGAAATGAACTCAAAACTCAGATCAGACAAAACTATTGAGTTGATTCCTGGGAGAAATCACACAAAATCACAGGTTTCCAAATGTAAGCAAGAGCTGAGAGTTCTTTCTGAGACCCTTGGCTCTCTTTTACATTTTGCCATTCTTCTACAGAGCTTCTAATATCTCTGTTTCTTGGGAATTGGCCCGGGGGAGAACAAGCCCCAAAACCAACAAACAAAAAACCCGTAAAACCGGCTGCATCTCCTATGAAGAAGCAGCCCAAGTTCCCATTTCCAATCAGTGGTACGAATTCCCTTGACTGCTGCGGGGCTTTGACCCCCTTTTCTCGCAAAGGATTGTTTCGTGGGAGTGGAAGGGATAGCAGTCTGTCTATCCAACTCCTCGGCAAAGGGCACCGGGTGTCGATGCTGCCACTACACGGCTCTTTCTCTTCAGCATGCTTCTGCCTCCAGGTTCCCACCTGGGATTGCTCCCTTTCTGCTTAGTCCGTAATCAGCAGAAAGGCAGATACATTACTATCAGTCTCCAGCAATATCATGCTCCCAGAAGGTCTGACTCTATTTGTAGGGCTTCTTTGCAATGAAGCAATTTTTCTGCCTTGAAAGAAAAACTTGCATGCGCTATTCAGTTGGGAGGGATCCCAAAGATAAAAATTTGCATTAAATGGGGCCAAATTCTTTCCTTTTATACAGTAAAGGCTGTCCCAGCCCTCTGAATTTAGTACAAATGAACGGCATATTTGCTACCATGTGAGAGATGAATAATTGTGATTACTACTAAAAACCACATTAAACCATAGGGAAGTCTGTCTGGAAAACAGAGGAAAGTGGCTGAGCTTCATTTTGGAATATTTACTTGTGCCTAAAGGCTACAATTGGAATGATGAGTCTTGGAAATTTATAATTCCTAATGAAGACTTCAGATGTTCTTTTTTTAGCTCAAGAGCTGCTTCAACATGATGATACCTGTAAGACAACCCTTCCCCCTCACCCCCAAGTTTTGTCTATAACTTTTATGAATACAGAGCTTTATCCTCTAGCTATAATTAACTTAGATGCTTGGACACCTGGTAAGAGCTCTTCACTGCAGTGACAAAATTTATATACAGGTTAAAAAAAAATAATAATCTTGACTGAGAATGCTTTTTTCCTCATATGAGACAAAACAGGACTGGTGGGAAAGAAGAGCCACTCAGCAGCAATTACATTAGATTCTCTGAAACGGAAACAATTAACAATCAAGCACATGCCAAACTGGAGTTACACAGGCATTTTTTTTACTCTAAAAATAAAGAAAAATAGTGGTAATGAAAAATATGCTTTTGTTTTCCCTCTGACATACTTATTTTTTAATAGTGATTATTTATTTTTGAGGAAAACATCAGTGACTGTTCTGCTTTCAGGATTAAGATTATTATATATGGCCCTTCATATCTTCTGGTTAAGTACATGACTTTCGTTTTAACAGGAGACACCATTCTTTCAATTCCTTTGGGCTGACAGTAAAGTCTACGCACAATAAGTTTCAAAGGATGTTCCTTATGTATTTCTACGAATTTGAAAATTCATAAAGCTTCTGAATTAACATCGGAGAGACTGTTATTGGGCTCCCATATTTCTACATGGAATGTTTTAAATGCACTAATTACATTTGGCCCATTTTCAGTAAGTCCAACACTGTCTGGATACACAGAATTTACCGTGAACGGATATCCTGACCCTAGGCATGACTTCTGGAGATGTTGGACATACCATGCTCAAGCTGTTGAGATAATCTGCATATTCACAATGACCACTGGTCTCGAATTTGCCACCAGCAACTCAACAACTGCTAAAACTAGGCTGTTGGATGTCCATAAATCAATAAAGTGACCAAAAATTCTCTTTTTCTACCCAGATAGAATTCAGGTTGGGAAACAGGACAATTTGAGGAAATCCTGACTTTGGTAGCTGTAGTCAGGAGGAAGCATAATGACACAGCACTGTTCACCTATCCAAAATCCACACAGCTGGGACAGCGTGCTGCTGTTTAGAGCCCAGCCCTCTCTAATCAGCTCCAGGGAGGCAGGCGATTTTTGGTTGAACAGGCCACTGAGTGCATGCAACTGATCGCTGCAGCTACAGAAACTCTTAAAGGAGTTGTCCACCACCTTGGGTAGATACATTAGGCCAAGTGCAGACTCAGTCTCAAAGAACACTGGGCCATTAACTTCAATAACGATGACTTTGAGATTATTGCTGGTAATATCAATGTCAGAGGACTTATATTATTACAGAACATGTCTTAATTAGAAATTAGCCGGTAACCTGTAGGATGTTCTTCTGCAAATGGTTCAAGTCAAGTCAATATGAAGCATCTTTGTGTTATTATACTCATCCTGAAGAAATATATATCCAAAATGAAAGCAGAAAGGTGTAAAACCTGAGTACACAGACATGTCATTGCACTCATTGCAGAGAAAGGCACTGATTCTAAGGGGCTGAGCTTGACCGCGCAAACCACGTTAGGGAAATTGTTAGTGCAATAAAATAAACTTTTTGTTCTTATTAGAGATGAAAATGGCTATTGCAAGACTTTGAAACAGCATCTGAGACAGGACTTGTTCTTGTCTATGAAGGAGGGAATAAACCCCCTAATGCTTAAAATGAATAAATATGAATGTCAACTAGTAAACAATAAACAGTTAAAAACAAAACCAAAAAAAAAAAAGACCCCAAACAAACCTTACAGTCATATCACTTCCTCCAGCTGGAAAGAAATCAACACAAACACTGCTCTTTTGTCACACTGTCTAAATGTAACTGACGTACAGTAAACAAAACTGAATTTAGCCAAAGATGAGAAAAAAACAAATTCACACACAAACTCTGGAAATTTGTACGGAGCTCATATTCAACCTTTTATGTTCCACTGCTTAGCATCCCTCTTCTCCTGCCCCAACCAATTAAGACGGACACTATATTTCTCCCCTCCTTTTTCGGTCAAAGAATCTTGGCACAACCAGCACAAACAAACTTTGCTAACAGCTTTAAACTTGGAAGGCCCGCTTTTTAAATATTTGCCGCTACATAATTGAAACAGCTGTTTTAATGAGATACCTACTGTCATCATTTTACCCTGGCTGAGCTGGGTGACAACAAAGCAGTAATAACGAATTCAATAATAATTAACTCGGGTCATCTGCTCATCTGTCATGGCTCATCAGCTTTAGGGAGAAAAATCCCAGTGAACTTCTCTCTTTTGTGAGCTTTCCAAAACTCTGCAATAAAATGCTTAGAGAGGACTCTAGGTAGCCCTTCAAAAGTTCTAAGCAAACTGGTAAGTAGGTTAATTAAATTTTATGCATGTTTAAATGCTAATGATTACATTCCTAACATTACAGTGTAATCTGTTATGGAATGATGTCATGCAAGCAGTGGTTTTTAGTGCCTAACACATTTCCATCCTGATGTGGAGTAGCTCTGGATCATTTATCGGAGGGCAGGAAGTTGACAGTGGTGTTTCGGAGCCAGGTTTTACATTTAGATCCTCTCCCTGTCTGTTGAATGTTAAGCAGGGGAGTTACAGAAAGCCACTGATTTTATGCCTACTGCCGCATCACAGAGGGTGATCCAACATACTCACGGCGAGTTTTCTTAGCTGTGCAATAAATAAATAAATATAATAGCAATTCTGGGGAAATCAATAAGGATGGCTTTCCTCCCAAATTACTCTCTCCCCAAAAGAAAAAATATTTTGGGACTCACCCTGAGGTAGGTTCTTTTCATGATTTTTTTTTTCCCCTTTTCCACGAAGATGAAAAGAATTTTTCAGAGATTAAAAAGTATTCTTCCCTGAGAAAACAAAGGTATGGGTGTGTGGGGGTTTTTTTGTAAAATGATTTGGAGGGTAAGATATTAATATCTGATGTCTTTGAGCATGGTGGGGTTTTTTTCCTTCTGCGTGAGGAAAGAAGATGGCTCTTGCTGCAATGCCAAGTCTTTTTTTTTTTAACTTAATTTGGATCAATTTATTAATTCTTATTAAAAAAAAGTCATGAGATGATAGATAGTTGCTGCAAGCTTCTGAACTCATTTTGCCATTTTGCTCTCAGTGAAACTTAACCATGCTTATCATTTAGGAGGTAGGTGGTAGTTGGTTCATAGATAACCCCTACCTGTATATTAAAATTTATTAAAAATTTAAAAAATTACCCTTCAAAAATTTCAAACGGCAACAGCATATTCGTTGTCATGTTCAGTAATACTGTGACCAATTCAGTTTTGGAGAAAGAGTTGTTCTGTGCACTGATTTTAAAAGCAGCAGTAACAGACAGCAGCAGGTTTAACATCAGAATCCTTCCAACATGCTGGCTGAAATCTCAGAAAGACTTTTCACTGATGCGATATAACAGTGCAGGTGAATTAACAGGTTATTATTAGAGGAATCAGCACCACATCTGTAATCTAATTAGAGATCTAAAATTTCCAAAATCTCTGAATTCATGAGAAAGACCCTTCTGTTCTCACCTCACTCTCTGGACATTTTGGTAAAACCTGACATAGTTGCATTTTTTTTGCTGCTAAAAACTAAACTTACTCACTTCTCAAGAATAACAATGTATAATGCATCATTTAGTTACTATATGAAAAATATTGCTAGGTATAATTATTAAATAAATAAGAGCAAGTTATTTACTTCTGAATAATGGCAAACAGACCTTCTAGAGGAAGAAGATGGTTTGACAAAGCACTAGGAAACGTTCTCTTGCTTGTATATATTCTTCTAAAATAAATGTGGGGGAGAATAAATTTTGAAATCTGATGATATGGAGGCTGTGTTTTCTAAATAAGAAACAGGGTTATATCTGTACTACTCAGCTAAAGCACATAAAAAGACTGAAAGCATTATATTGCAGTAACAGACATGATGCATATTTCCAGAACAAAGGCTTTGAAAATGGACATGATGTCTCCATAGACTGGTGTACATTCAGTACAGTGTAAACAAAAAATATACTGTGCAAGCAGTAAATTTTGACCATTGGTGTGTAGGGAAATATTAAGAGCCTGATAGTATATGTTTTGAAATAAAATAATTTCATTTTCAAATATTGACTACAAAAAGCACTTTGAAGAACTGCAGTGCAAAATTAATAATGTAAATTTAAACTTTTCTCTAAAATTATTTCATTGCCTATTTTAAGCAAAGTATTCACCTAAAAAAGTATCTCTTTATTTTACATTTTTTCCATATTTGTACAGGGGGTCACAGTACCACAGAAGAATTGAAGAGAAAGAAAATTCTTTCTTTTTTTTTTTTTTTTCAGGATTGCACGTATGTAGATGAGAATATATAGCAAATTTTGACTCCTGGATGGCACCCATGGGATCAATCCTGCAGCTTTCTCAGCCATTTTTAGAAATGTCTTTTGGGGTAGATTAAGTATTTTGCATGAAGTAAAATAGTTTGAAAAACGTTGATTAGCTTCATACATCTTGTGAGAATTTATTGGTTTCAATGAAAACTTCTCTAGTTAAAAAAAGTTCTACCTGTGCTGGAAAGGAGGGTCTTCAATGCGTGAACCCACACACCAGAAATAATACACAATGAGCCTGCTCTACTCAGTTTCTCCTGTTATGAACAGTTTGTGTAAGTAATTAAATATTCATGAGGTGGAAGAAAAAGCAATTCAGAAGTTCTTTGGGTAGCAAATTCCTTGAAGACTCATGGGTCTTAGTCCTTATACTAAATATAAGGCAACCACCACATAGCTAAAGGTTTTCAACAAATGTCCTAGCTATATTGTAACTTTCTCTTCTTTCCCAAATTAATTTCACAGTCAAACATAAATGTTTCAGTTTCAAGTTTCTCTGAAGCAGATGCTGGTTTTTTTTTTTTTTATTTTGAATATGTACAAACTGATGCACAGCTGACAGTTAATCACTCGAATGGCTATAATCACATAAGGAGTCAGCGAAAAGAAACACATCATCCAGGAGAGCCTGTAACTTCTGGAAACATGTTTACCACTTCAGCAGAGATGCAATATACATTACTAACTGAGTACCAACAGACCCACAGTTTACTACGGATAATAAATGACTTCAGCATGTTCTGCACTAGCTGGTCCGGAGGTGGGCTTTGCTTTGGGGGAGACAGACTGCTTTACCTGTTGTTTCAGACAAAACGAGGAACATGAAGTTTTCCTGATGAGAGGTGGGGGTGGGTCAGAGGCTGGAAGAGGGACCATCCTGGGGGACGTGGGGAGTGGGAGGCTGAATTAAAGAGTTACAAACCACATTGTGGAGCCTGACTGGAGTCTGGGTTCCATAGGAAGCTGAAACTCAAGACAAACCCAGACCAAATGGAAATGGCTGGATCTAGAAGGGGAAAACCACTGCTTTGAGTCCACAAACAGTTTGTATGACTCAAAATCTGTGTATTTCACAGAGTTCTGCTGACATTTTTCAACCAATGGTGTTATCTGCACTCTTTGTTTTGGTTTTGGTAGCTTGTGGTTTTTACTGTATTTTGCCAGGGACAAGAGAATAAATAAGACCTAGACACACTACTGCAGTAATGCTGTTATTTTTAGCCTTTCTTGTGTGGCCACCATGTAAGCAAACAGCCCCTAGGTCTCAGGACTGACAAATAGAAACCAGAACTAACTCTCTTCCCTCATCTTTTTTTCAGTCCCCTTCTTTCTGTGTAAACAAATTCAATGGTCCATACTCATCCCTTATTCACTGGGGTTCATTGCGAGAGTCCTCAGTCCAGCCTAATGGTTTATGGTGTTAAAAGTTTTATTACTCTTGGGGGAGGGTTGGTAAGCTCTATTAAACCTAATCTGCTGCCTGGAGTATTCCCACAAAAATGGCATATGGGAAACTCTCCTGTGGATAGTTGAATCCTATCAAAGATGTTACAGTTTTACATATATCCATTTTTGAGAATAATTTTGACACAAAAGGCCAAGTCTTCTTCCCACATACAAAGCGTACCCTTGAATAGAATTTTAGGAAGAAACAAACAAGCCATCAACCTTGCCTCCTCCCAGTAACATCTTTCTTTTTTTCATTGTCTTAAAAAAATGGTGTTATACCTTATTTATCAAAAAAATATGCCTAGGTGACTTTTGTCAAGGAATTTTCACACTTGTAACAGTAGGCCTGCTAGCATTCATAAAACTACTCTGGTGCAGAAGCAATTCCACATAGTTGAACACTACGGTGTATAACCTGGGAATTACGTTGCTAAAATTATTTCTAGCTTTAGTAATATTATAAAATGAAATCAAACATCTATCTACAAGCAATATAAAACAATAGATATTTAATGAAAAATTAAGTAAATATCAGGTTCAGTGTTTGTAATAATGGTTACCATGAAGATTCTTGTTCTTACATTGCACATATTTTATTTCTGTTATTATTTTGTGTGACATAATGTGGTCTGAGAAGGGTCTTCCTGCAGCAAGAGGAAGAAGAGTTATTATTGTTGTGGAAGACGTGGATGTGTATTGATGAGCTAAAAACTCGCAACAACTACACACCTTGCACAGCAGCCAAGTACTTATAAAGTTCACTCTAGGAAAGAATAACATTTATTTTTCTAAATATGAAGTAGGAGGTTCTGACTGGATATAATATTCCCACTGGTCTTCTAAAGGAAGACAGTCATGTGCTATACTTGTTCTGTATATAATGTCTTCAGCTACTACTGTGCAGGTAGTGCACATCTTCCTTTCTTGTAACACGGTGGCAACTGCAGGAATTTTAATTAGGCTGGGGAAAGAATAAACAAACAAACAAACAAACTTATGCCTGTAGTTATACAGGTGTTATTATTTCCTATGTCCAGATTTAAGGCATTTCTTATGTGGAAGCATCTGATCAGGTAGTGCTTGAACTAAATATATCCTGTTTTTCATGACTTCTGCATAGCTTCCATGCCCTTCCAGGGCAGCTCGCATTTAAACGCCTCAAAGCATGAAGACAGCACCGCACAGAAATACCTCGTTCATGTTCAAAATTAACTCATTTCTTGAGAGCTTAAAATTTCCCTTGTTATTCCAAAGGGTGCAGGATTCATTTCTTTAACTCCAGTGGCAGAATTCAATCTGTTTCTTACTGTATTTAATCATTCCTAAACCCCACACTCTTCTGCTCAAATTTTGGACTTGTCTCCAGATATCCAGGAGAAATTTTGGCAAAGCTTGAACTATTTTCAATCTGATGAAGGAAGATCTTCACAAGTTACTGAGGCTTACTGTTATTCTCAAACACTCCTTCAGGCTTTTCTAAACTATGGAAACTGTAGGGGTGTTTCTTTGAAAATAGGTTTATTTCTGTGTACAGATACAGGTAGTCAACAAGCCCAGTGTGGCACATACTCCTCACATAGAAGCCAAGAGTCAGCGGTGCTGTAAAGTGCTATAAGCCCATGAGAAGCCAGGTTCCTCTGCCTCATCTCATTATCAAAGCCTCTGGCTCTTACTAAAGGTTTTCTTTATGATTTCTAGGAAAGAATTTCCTATCCAATATCCATACACAAAATTATTTTATATACAAAGGATAAAATCCAAAGCACACTGAAATCAGTGTGAAACTTTTCTATTCAATCAGCAGCCACCCCTGCTTCTTGTCTGGGTGGGCAATGTGTGAAAATATTTTTGACTGCCAGGCACAATTTCCCTTTCTCCGATATGCTGAATGCATAAACAATGGAACCCTCTCCTATTAAAATGAACAAACGATCAATTTGCAGCACAAGTTTTCCAATTCCCAGGGCTTTATATTCCAAAATTTATTTTATTATCAAAATAAGAAATTCTGTATTTGTGAAGTTGGGCAAGATGTTTTCAAACTTGGAAATTGACTCTGCAACATTTTAAGTATCAAAACTTCTACATTTCTTTTACATTTTATTTATCTTGTATTACATAGATTTTGTTATTTTGTCACATCTATATCACAATAAAATATGCCATAAATACTGGGTTTTTTCTTTACTGAAAATCATAAGGACAGATGACACATGATACTGAGTAAACATCTTTTTTCCCTAGACTAACTTGATATTTATTCAGCTTGTAAGAAAAGAATTTAATACTTGACAACTTTAAGAGATACATTTTACTGAGTTGTCTAATTCTTAATTTAGATTCAAGTGCTGAGTTTTTAAAAATCATTTAATATGTTAATAGATGACTGCTATTTACAGTGGTATGAATAAATATTATTTGTTGATATATGGAAGTATAAATCCTATTTCCCATACTCATTAAACATAATAAGAAATGTTGTATATCGTGTTTCTGGGAAGGGAATCATTGCTTGATATTTTTGACCTAGAGATAAGGGGCAGGGGCGTGGGGGAGGAAACAAAAAGAAGGAAGGTTCTTGAAAGGTCCTTCACCTCCTAACACTGACCATAGCGGAAAGAGTAATGAGTTCACTCCCCCCTCTAGGGAAGCCTTATGTTGTCAGTGTACTATATCACCGGTTGTTCCATGTTCAGATACTCAGTTCTGTGTAAATGGAACAATGGAAGGAGAAAGACAAGTGTTCTCTGTAAGAAGTTAAGTCAAAACTCTGCCTCACTTGAACAGCCTTATCTTCACATTGACTCCCTCCCACAATTGGTGAGCAACAGCATGATTAGATCCATTACCAAAATGTATTTAATGCAATTCAACAACCCATTCCTGTCCAGCCAATGCATTTATGCCTATGATTAATTTCAATGAGACTTAAAAACAAGCTTTATTGTTGCACTGAAAATAAGTGGGCCTGTTCATACTACATGTTTTGCATCATCGGGGCCTGACAAACAGATTTGCAAAGGTACTTAGAAGCTGAAAAGAGCCAAGGGATCTTGCCAAGAATTTTTTCCCTGTCTGTAACTAGATACGTTAGACAGGTGAGTCAAGATGTTAGGCAAAAGTAGCCCCACCAGCAGCTGAAGCATCTCAAAAAAAAAAAAAAAAAATAAATGCAGAAGTAGGGGAGTAATCAATGATTACTTGGTCGCATAATCTGGATTAGGATCATGGCAGATCTGGGTATCAAAAGTATGCACCTGAAGTAATCCACAAAATAGTCTCGCTTTCCTACAATCTCCCAGCAATTTGCATGTCATGAGATCTGCCTTTATAGAACCCGCTAAGAGTAAAAGTATTCAGGTTTCAGGACTGACAGAAAAACCTGAAAAGATGCAGAAGTGCTGTTCAGAACTAAACACCCACCATGCTGCAATCTTCTGTAAACTGTGGCCTGAGTGAGCTGACCTCTCGAGCTGACTTGAGAGTTTGGGCTGTGAATCAAACAGGGCAATTTCTCTCCGAAAATGTTTCAGGTGATCAGCATTTAAACAAGGTCCAGATGTATCAGAACAGCCTTAATATATGTTTACTTGTTTTAAACAACACATTTCAGTCATCAGAAGTGAGTCTGAATCTGCATGGTCATTTTCTATTTTTGTCTGAACTTCATATATGTACCTGCAAAAAGTTTATATTATTTATTTGCAACATTTTTAAGCTGTTCTTTTTGGAAACATGCTTTTCAGTGAACTGAAAACTTTTATGATGCTTTGGGACCACAAGTATGAAAACAGAAAATATAAATATAAATATAAGTATAAATAAAAACCCCCCTCCTTTACACTCCATGATACATAAATTTCTTGTAAACTGGTATAATGGACTGGAAATTCCGTTGAGCTTAATTTAACATTAAAAAACATTTTTTAATTGTTTGTTTTAAATATTTCACAGCTGAACATCTGAACAGAAATATTGTTTATCATTGACCTTAGCTGGCTACTTCTACTGAGTCTGTTTGGAATGCTGAGAGTTACGCACATTTATAAGTGCTTTGTAAGATTAGCACCATTAATACAAAGAGATCAATCACTATACAGTACGTTACCCCATGTGCTCTTTTTATAGTAATTAAACTTGATCACAAACATTGTATTTTCTAGTTTTCAGCATAGAAGATGCATGCAAGTTTTCAAAGTGAAGCTGGAAATTTTAGGTTGGGGGCAGGTAGAAGCAAGGGCTGTCTAAGCAAGGACCCTGGGCTTCAGGATTCGATACTTTTATCCTATGCCAGCAATAAATGGGATAACTGGGACAGACTTGGTAGAGTTTGGCATAAGCAATTTGAGGGAGAGTATGATATTTGCTTAAGGGAGGAAGCCAACAAGAAAAGAATGATGGGTCAGAGATGCGGCCTGGAAGCTTGCTAGATGAGTAGAAGAAGGAGCAGGGCAGTCATGGGGTAATACACTGAATGGAATAACTGGAAGGAATGAGAAGAGGGCTGTTTGGGCAAGATGACTACATGGAGGTGAAGAGCACAAAGCCTGAGATTGACTAAATGTGAGTAAAAAACAGGGTGAGGAACCATCGACATACAAGAAGTGTGAAAAGGACAGGTTAGAAGGGTGAGACAAAAGGGATCACACTTCAAGGAAGGGTGAGACAATTCCTCTCCACACCTCATTTCCAAATCCACAAGAAAACAAAGTGGAAGCTCTCTGAGTTGCATCATACCACAGCAAATGTTCTCAAGAAACCAATCCTGCTCTAGTGCTAGTCCAAATAAATAATCTGTTACTGAGAAATTTTTACTAATGCCTGTAAATTAGATGCAATGGATGTAGAAATTCTGTCCTGCTGAAGATGAGTGTTTTGTCAGAGTAGCACAAGACAGAATGTTTTGCTTTTGTTTCAAATTGTAATTTCACATACAATCCACTTGAAATATCACAAAGTTTTCAAGGTATGCTTTTCAAAGAAATAAAACGCAGAACTAATGGCTGTCTGTGCAACTATAATTCAGCTTCCTTGCATGTGTGAGAATTTGGTGCAGCCATTAATTGCTCTTTCTTCTGGACCTTGGCCTTCTGAATCAGGAGAATGTGATGGAAAATGCTGTCTTCTCACCTCTGTTATTTCTAGATGAGATGACTAGCTCTTATGAGTAAACTGAGTACTACCATACAGGACTAGACACTGCTACTGCTATACAGTTTCCACATGATGCAAGCCAAGTCACTTCAAATACATTTTCCAAGGAGACATTAAATGTATTGTCCTTCTTTTCAGAGGACAACTTGAAACTATGAATAATGGGACTCAAATACAGCTGTACCTAGAACTGATAATTCTAGGTGCTTTGCATCTTAAGACAATAAAATCAGTAGATAATCTCACACTGTAACTTAATCTTATTGAGCATTACCTATCTATATGTAGAATGGAAATAATAAAGAACAATGTGCTCACAAGAAGTTAACAAATCTCAAAGAACTATTCATATACCATTGCTACGAGAAAATCCAAAGAGGTAAAACGTAATTATGTCTTCAGGGGTGACACATGCAATAACATTTGGGAGTTGCATACAGACAGAGAAGTAATGTATTAAGTATCTTCTAATTATTTGAGCATTGCTTATCCTAGGTGGTGTAGAAAACACAGTACATGACCACACGGTTGAAGAATATGCTACTCTACACACAAGCAACTGAAACAGAGTAAAATCTTGTGGGCAAGAGATACTCTGTGCCGTGTTCTGAGTGCTCAGTCTTGCAACCTGAATCATGAGCCTTCAGCTGTTTAATCTTTTTTGTATGTCAAATGCTGTTCATAGTGGGAATAAGGTAGACACAAGTCATTTCTAGCTAAGACAGGCTGTGTCCCACAACATTAGTAATCTAGCACCTGAATTTTACATGATTCTGTACAAGCCCACAGTCATAACTAATAACATAGAATTTATCCATAAGCAAAACACAAAACAGGAAGTGGGAGAACTTTAACTAAGAGACTGTTAGGAGATGTATTTTGATGCATATCAGGAATTTCTCTTTCATTTTTCTTCAGCCACACATCAGACTTTTTTTGTGTGTGTGTGTATTATAAACTCATACAGGTGTGTATAGGCTATATAGAGGCTTGAATTCATTCTAAACAGGAACACATAACCCATATGAGACAGGAATTTCTGCTTAAGTTCTGTGCTAGTTTTACCACACAATCTTTCCAGTATTCTGGTATTTAGTATTCTTTGACAACACACTAAATTCAGTTTTTCTCACTGCTTAACCTTATCTTAAAAGTTTCAAATAAACAATTACTTTGAGTGAGACAGTACAAATTGCATTGACCAAACTAAGGCTTATCAAAGGCTTCAAGCTGGCACCTGAAAACTACAGAAGCCAGACTGAAAAGACCTAAGTTACTTAAATTCCTTTCTTACTATTTTTCTTTCCTTCTTTTAGCCTATGTACTCTTTTTTTATTCAGAATCACTGATCCTAACTGGATTCAGATGCAAAGGGATGTGTATGGGTGGTAGAAGTGGGGAGAGGCTACCTAGGAGGAATACAGAAACATCATGTGCACCTGCAGCAATGCAATTTGGATGGCCATACCTTGGCTGGAGTTGGAACTAGAAATGGTATGGGCTTCTTGAGGTACGTCAGGAGACTAAGGAAAACATGGCCCCACTAAAGAATATGGAGAGTGATGTGTCACATGGAAAAAAACTGAGAATTCCTCTGCGCCTTGAGATGGTACATCTGCTTTTAGGCCTCCCATGTCTCTAGTGGAAGAGTTCAAGAGAACTACTATCTGCAGTAGAGGATGACCAAGTTTGGGACTGCTCTGTAGATTGGATGTATCCATAGGACTGGATGAGATGCATCCAGAAGTGCTGAGGCAGCTTCCCAATGTCATTGTAAAGTCATTCTCCATCATTACTGAAAGGCTGTGGCTTTCAGTAGAAAAAAGGTAAATGTTACATCCACCTTTAAGGCAGAAAGGCAAATCCATGGAATGGCAGGCCATAAAGTCTTAGTCCTGGAAAGATTATGGAAGAAGTCCTCATGACAGCTGCGTTCAGGCACCTGAAGGACAAGGAAGGACTAGGAAGAGTCAGCATTTATTAGCATGGACAAATGGTACCTGACCAACCTGGCTGCCTTCTCTGATTGGATCTGTAGATAAGGGGGTGGAAGCAGTAGCTGATTATCTTGAATTTAGCTAGGCTTTTGACACAGTCTTCTTTCAGCTGAACAGGGGAGGTAATAGAGTATAAGGGCATGGGGGCATGGAAAACTGGCTCAGCCATCAGGATCAAAAGGTATTGGCCAATGATTCAGAGTATAGTTGGTGTCTGGTTAATAGAGATGTTCCTCAGGCATCAGCACTGGGATTGATTCTTTTCAATGTCTCCACCTGTGAGCTGGGCAACAGGACAGAGCGCAACCTCAGAAACTTCATAAAAGGCTTCAAATCAAGGAAAGTAGTGGATAACTGGAGAACAGGACTGCCTTCGAGACGGACTGGGACAAGATGGAAAAATGGAGCTACATGAACTTCATTAAGTTCAAAAAAAGAGAAAGTCCTGCACCTGAGACAGACTAACTACATGCCAGGTGCAGGCTGGCTAGAAAAGAGTTTTGCAGAAAAGGATTTGAAGGTCCTGAGCAGCAAACTGAACATGCTTGCTTTTCTCAAGGCAGGGAAGAGGCCCATAATATACTGGGCTGCATTAGTAAAAGCACAGTCAGCAACTCAAAGGAACTGTAGCAAGGGAAATTCCATTTAGACATAAGGAAACAATTCTACACTGTCAGAGGTGTTAAGAAATGGCACAGGTTGCCCTGGGAAGCTGTGAAACTTTCATCCTAGAGATATTCAAAACTTGATTCTATGAGGCCATGGGAAACATAATTTGGAAGTTAGCCCTGCTTTGAGCAGGAGAGTGGACTAGATACCTCCAGACATGGAGGAATTGAGGTTCCCAACCTATACTATTCTTAAAGATTAAAATGTAAATTATTTTTTCACCCCTAACTGTTCAGACATTGAGCATTTGATTCTGAACTGCCATAAGGTACATGTGGTGCACCTCAAGAAATTGCATGTGTGAGGGATTAAGGCAATATAGGGTAAAAAAAGACCATTTTCAAATCAGCTTGTGTTTTTGTGTTCCTGAAGTAGTCCACATTTTGCATCAGCCTACCTGCCTGGAGAAGAGGTAGTGATGAGCTACATCCAGTGTAGCTCCAGAACCGGGAACAACATAGTTATACTGATGCACAACTGTACCAGAGTTAAGTAGCCCTGAATAAGAAGATTGCTGCTTAATTCAACCTGAGTGCTATCGTAACACAGGGAAAATGCCTCTGGGATTTCAGACAGTGTCTCTGCAACGGTGCCACACTATGTATGCAGTGTCACTCTTACAGGAAGACTACACCACAGGATTATAAAACTTTCTAATGGCTATGAATTTGTACCGCAGCCAGATGAAATGTTTTTTTCCTGATTTCATCCAGGAAAAGAAATATGTAAGACAGCTGAACCTCAATGCTTTGCAATTTTTCAGAAAAGCTCTATTGATTTGGTGGATAAACCAATGCAATACTATGTCCTAAATTACAGGAGAAATACGCACGTACTTGATTTCTTTTCCAGTAAGAAAGTCAAATAGGATGATTCACAACACTTAGTTTAAGCCCACCAATAGCAAAATCAGGGCTGTAGTTGTAGGTAATAGATTTGTGGTTATTCCTGGGAGTATATATCTGGTCACTGGAAGCAGGGCTAGTGATTTAACTGGAAGATGTTTGGCTAAAACTATTACAGTGTTTGAGAAATTTCAGCTTTTAGTTTTTCCTAACATGATACAGAAGAGAACAGAGATAACTCTAAAGCTCAAAATGCATCATGATGTACTTAGAACAACTGGATTACTAAATATAATGTGAAATAATAGGAAATACTAACATGAAATATGAAATACTATTGCCCATAATATAACTAATAACCACAGCAAGTGAGAAAACATTTCTCTGGTGTGTGAGACTTGCTCAGATTTCAGTGTTTTGTCATATCTGGACAGGATAAGAAGTTGAATTCTCAAAAATAGGTCATGAAAAAAAATCAACTTTAGATAACAACCTACTTGAGTATTTTTTCCAAAAATTTTCAAAGGTTTCACTTTAATTTTGGACATTTTCAGGTATATTTTAACTGAATTTACATGTCAAAACAGGTAGTTTATATTTTCAAAAATGACAGAAGAAAACAATGCTAATAATTTCAAAGCCTTCTCACAGTTATATATATATTTGTTTTCTTAATTTTGCATTTTTTAAATGATACCAAGCCTTTCCTGCAAGAAGTTTTGGATTTGAAGCATTAATGCTTTTCAACAACACTACCAACATGCTTTGGTTATTAAAAAAAAAAAATCCTGGTTTTTTTTTTTTGCTGCTAGCTGCTGTGAAGAGGGGAGGGAGAGCAGGGGGAAGAGGTGTCTATCATCTTTGCCTTCTATGGTGTATTTTAATCTTTGAATAACATTGGGCATCAGCTGTAACATATATGAATTAATCACCTTATTCATATAACTGTTTACTTTTATTATACCTCTAAAGGAAATTAAATGAATTTGACCTGCTTCAGCATTTACAGCTGTGTTCTTGTAGAAATTTTATTGTGAGTTGTAAAGTTTAAAAATATTATATTTTGTTTCATGCATTTGGTTTGTTCTGTTTGAAGCCAGAGACACCCGCAAATTCATCTGAAAGAAAGTTTTTAAATTTGCCATTCTTTTATGAGTTCTGCAACCATTTTGTGTATATTTACAATTGGACCATGAAAATACTACTTTCACCAACAGATGACAAGTTTGGGTTTGAAAGTAAACTCTTTTTTTCTTCATGCTAATATTTCCAAAACCAAAAAGGCAAATGCAGTTGTATTCTCTGCTTTGATGATAGCCTAGTGGAAAGGAAATTTGGAATTAGAATTTCTGGTGTGACCAGCTCTCTACATGAAGAAATGAAGAGAAGAAAGAAGATACGAATTAATCTCACATTGTAGCATAGCATGCCATCATCATGGAGATGATCCTATATGTACTTATAATAAAACACATAGTCACAATGCAAATTCTTTAAAGGAAGGAAAATGAAACCTTCTCCATATTCTTATCTGCCACTGTTAGCATTTTGTTAGCTTTCCTCCTTTCAGAACAGTCCATGCTAAACTATCAGAAAATGAGTAAAGACAATGCTTAAATTTCATGCATACTTGCATAGACCAAAGACATTATCATTGTGATACAGAATGGGATTGGAAAAATATGCAGCCCTTGGAAATGGATTAAATGCACATACATTTTGTAATGAGTGACTGTAATGAAAGTCAAATGAATTATAATAAAATATAGAGTTTTAAAAAAGAAAACTACTCAATGCATAATGTTGCTAAGAAAACATTTAACAGTTTTTCACTGCACGCTATTGTCAAAGTAAATAACTACCAAAGACAAACTTACAAAGTGGTTTTAACTCTAATGTGATGCAGAAAGTCAGTCATTTAATTTGTTAATTAGTATTATGCCAGAAACTATCTATTCAATATGAAGCAAATATGTTTACAATCTTATCTGCCATCTGTTTAATAGATGGGAGAATACTTAGAGCTGGGATTCTCAAAGAGGGCTGTTGAAAATTTGTTCTACAATTAGTGGAGCAGATTTTTTAATTCTAAAGGAGTTTTTCATGTTCAGGGAGCACCTCTAAGAAGGAAACAGTACATCACAATGCTGCTATTCAAGATTAGTGATTGCTTATAGCTGCTGGTAGCAGATGCTTGCAAAATGCAGAAGTAAATATATATTTTAAGATACATATATATATTTAAAAAAAAAAAGAAAAAAAAAAGATAATACAGCATTAGATCCAGAACATTAAAGCAGGTTTTGTGAGGAGCTTTTTAAGACCAATTTTCATGGCAGCAAAATATATAGGTCTGGGTACTTACAATACTCTTCATCTCTTTCTGTAATCAGCAATTTTGCAAGCTTTCTTACAAGAAAGCCCACAATTATGCAGTACACTAGCCATTAAAGTGAATTCTCAAGGTGCTTTTTAAACTGCATATTAAGAATGGATATTAAATCATCATTTGGGAGGTGGATGAAAATAAAAGCTTGGGTAATAAAGCATTCTTCCTAGGATTACAACTCCTTCCTTTGCCCTGTTTCAATATATTTTAGTTTTGAGGAAGACTATATTATTGTCTAATACTGACTAATATTATTGTCATTATTTATTAGAAGATAAATTTAGCCCAGACAGAAAGCTTTTCCTTTTCTGAAAATTAAACATCTTTTCCTGCTTAGTTTTTAAAGATCAAAACCAAAAGAGGTAAGTAAAATCTTAACATTCATCTTTAAAGGTAGGATTTGTAGCTTTTTTAATTTTCATTTTAATGGCAATGATTTGACAAGACTGCCTTTTTATATCTAATCGATTTTCACTGAGTATAAATGAAACCTCTATGGGACATCAAAGGTGAGCAACATATTTTTAATGGAATGCTAAACTAACCATGAATCAAGGATTTTCATACCTCACAGCAAACTTGAAACCAGGCAAATTTTCTAAGTGGGGATGAGAGAAATATAAATGTTTTTCATAATGAAACTGAACATTTTTGCATTTCCTACAATTTTTCAATATATAATCGACTATTTTTAAGTGTGTAAATAAATATTTATAAGTGCAGAAATAAAATATGGTGCATACAATGCAGTAAAACAAAATCCATTCAAAATTTCAAAGCAAAGATGTGCTCCTTACCAGAATGGAGAATGTTTTCAAAAAACATTCTTGAATACTGTTTCTGTTTTGTTTTTATTAGACGTGATGGTGTTAACTTTAGCTACCTACCTACTGAAAGTGATAAACTTTTCATGCAGGATTTACTTACACTGCCTTGTGTACCTCTTAGTTCCCTGAAACATTTGTAAGCTGCTTTTATGCACTCGTGTGTCAACAGGTGAGAGGCTCCTGCAAAGAACTGCGAAGATTTTGTTAGTTTACCATCTCCTGTAGGACAGCAACGCTTGAGATTTGAGCCTTAATTCTCAGCTTTATGTACCACACTGTACATCCACACTGAAGAATTATAATCTAGCAATATGTTTCTGTCAAATGGAAAACTGGAAATATTTATTTTCTTTTCTTCACTTGCAGGCAGCAGTTTAGAGCATTTCCCTTACAACTGAACTCTCTCCCTCCTCCCCCCCTCCCCAAATAATAATACTTCATTGTGGACAAATTTGCACAGCATCAGTTTCAAAAGGGTATTCTGAATTTTAAAGCCATTATCAGTTTTTAAATTGACGTTGTACAGAATTGTACAGAACTGACCTATTAAGCTGCGTATCCTGAAGCAGCTTGGGGAGGGGGGAGAAGGAGGAAAGCTTTTCTGAGCCCTGGGACCCCTCTGTGTAAACAACGTCCTTTGTAGCATGCCCTGCTTACTCTCTTGACATTATTTTTTTTTTTTTGTGATACCCTTATGCGACGAGAGAGAAGTTGGGTGGGGAGATCTAGCCAGTTCAGCATAACAGGATTTCGGCCCTAGTGCTTCCACAGTGGTGAATGTTTAACCCCTAGAATATCTGCAGCTGCTAAATATCTGTATTTATAGAAAAAGAAACAACAGCAACTGGTTAGGTCAGGAACTCGGCATCTGTGATTTGGCTGCAAAGACTTTAGTATGCACACTCCAGCCGTTCTACCTCTCCTCCTTTACCCTTCTCCCCCCCAAAATTAATTGCATTTCTAGCTAACAAGGTTTAGTTACAGAGGCACCTGACTCCTTCAAACCTTTTGGACACAATACAAAAGTCCAGTAGTAGACATTACAGGATTAAATCCATTGTAACATTCTAAAAATCAATTCATCTGTTCCTAATAGTGTTTCAATAGTATCCTAGTAACCTTTTCTGTGAAGCTTCATATGGTCTGTATTTGCAAACACTATTAAAAAAGGCCTTCTTGCATTCAAAAAAAAAAAAGCTAAATCTCTTCACAGAGCTGCTGGAGAGGTGCAGACTCCAATGTGGGCAAGTGTATTTGCCAACATGCCATATGGGAGCCATGGTTGGGACTTTTTTTTTTCTAGAATAATTAAATGTTGATGGCAGAGTTCAAATGGATCATTAAAATTCAAAAGTGTAAGAAACAGATTTTTTCTTATGTTGCTGAACGCTCCAGAGGGCTGAATAGCTAGCAGAAGTGAGGCAGGCTGCAGCAGTGATCAGCGTGTGCTGTGATGGTACTAATTTGATCATAATATAGTCATCTCTGAAGATTACAGCTATTCAATTAAATATTCTAATTAACCTGAAGTATTAGGCAAATGATACTAATTACAAATATTCTCCTGAGATTCACAGCAATGAAAATCCCACTTGCAACTGATACTTCTAGCCAATGTTTCGTAACACAATGTCCTATATCATAGGCTTTCAGAATATTAAAATGCAGTTAATTTGCCTAAACCTCATTTGTTTAATGGCATTAGCATTTTGTTTGAAATTGTAATAAACGTACATCCCGCTTTCAAGTAAAATTTAAAATGAGTGTACTCTTGGGGTAACTTAAGATTCCTGTTTACAGACCTAGCACTTTATTCAGTAAGCGGAACAGTTTGAGCTTAACTTTCAGCCATTAAACATATTGAAATTGTTTAAAAATGCTAATAATTTGTCTTTTCAAATAAGAAAAAAAAAAGGATATTTTGCAGTAAAATTTCATGATGTTACCCATGTGACCAGTTTCCTACTGTGAGGGCCCCAATGCTTGAACTTGCCTTGTAGTTTTTTAGTAGAATGTTTGTCTTTTGTAGGTTGTTGGTTGCTGTTTGTTTTTTTAACTCCCTCTCCAGACAAAGCCACAAGGACCTTCTTTTTCGGCTTTCTACCTTCCTCTCTTTGCTCCCTTCCCCACCGCCCATAGACCAGGGGCTCCAGGTCGGGGGTGCGGTGTTTTTTTGGGGGGCTCTGGTTCCTGCGTGGCATTTCTGCACGCCTTGCACGCGAGTGCTCTTCTCGTGTCATTTGCGGGGACAGCTCGGCTACTTCACCTATTACTGCACTGAGCAGATAACTTGGTTGTCTAAATGAATTAGGCAGAATGCTACTCTGAAAATACAGCACGAGGCAGATCACTTGGCTAAAAAAAAAAAAAAAACCACAAAAAATCCAGTTGGGGTTCCTGACCGCATTTCTTGGTGGGTTTTGTTTGTATTTGTTTTATCATGGCTTGTCATAGCATGAACGGGGAAGGCAGAGATTACCCACCAACAGAAGTGGCTACTTAAAAAATAATCAGTTGCTAACAGTTACAGAAACAGAACAGGTAGCAGGCTTCAAGTGCTGTTTAGGACCCTCTTCTATACCCACTGCCTTGTTAGAAGAATAAAGGGACAGGAATGCTTCTGGCTTTCCACATGTTGCCTGTTGATCCTGTATGCATACAGGCTTTAAAAGAAAGAGATCAGAAAAAAACCCTCCCGGTTTTAGTGCAATTTTATCAATACTGCTGCAAATCATTATGAAAGTTTAACCGAGCTGACTAATGTCTTCTTGTGAATATAAACCTCTTCCTCAGACTCTGAAGTACTTGATGGAAGAGAATCAAAATGCTAATCCTGTACCTTTTACCTCAACCTGTGAGGGATTGCCGAGGGCTAAAACAAACAAACAAAAAGATTGTCAGAATTTCAAGTGTAGAAATATCACGCCATCAAACTGCAACAGTGCAAACAAAGCTAAACCAAATACAGTATGAGTGACTGTAATTTTCATGTTGTAATTGGCAAAAGCATAGTTCAGTATTTGTGCTGGAAACGCTGGAAGAATTTGCAACAGAGCAGACCTTTCCCTGGCAGTTTCCAAAATATAAAGAAATGCAAGTATTACATTTCCTCAGATCTCAGAAAATTTAGAACAATTTGTGTCTGAAACACGCTGAAATCATTGGACCTAAACTTGGAGAAGAAGGAGACTGCAGAGATGGCATCACGCTGCCATACGACCTTTCGCGGAGCAGGAAGGAGACACAAGGGAGCACGTAGTAAACTCGGGATAAAAGGAAATCCTGGGCAGACTGTGCGCAGCCCTTGAGAGACATGTAAGGACTGGGGGGTTTGTTTGGTTGCTTGATTTTGATGCTTTTCTTTGGTTGCTTACTTTTAACCCTTTTATGGCTGTTTTGCCTTTGGTGCTGTTAGAGCTTGTTGAAGTGATTAAATGTCCACCTCGTTCCTCCCAGAATTAAGTAAGTAGAGGGTTTATATCACCTTATTCTGACTTGAAATCAACTGATAGTTTGCGACTCTCCTTAGGTCAGCACATACATTATGATGCTCTATGATTATGGAACAGGATGTGAAATACATTTAATCAATCTCTGTTAACTCAGATGCAGGTCTATATAACAGAAATCTGTATTTAGAAGTATACTTTTATTGGACTGAGCTTGAAGAAGGCTTGGAGAAGCAGGCAGAGAGGTAGAAAGAAAAGACCAGATTCAAGTAATGTGCTTTCGTCTGCTCCCCTTTTTGTTGCGTGCTGTGGAGGACCAGACACATCCACCGACACGGAGGAGGAGCAGCGAAGGGAAGGGTGCGACTCACGCGTGGTGAAGCACAGTACGGCGGACGGCTGACTCCGCGGGTGCCATCACTGAGCCCGCTCAAACAGGACAGGGAATTTAAATGAAAATGAGGGCCCAGCTCAGACATGGCAGGAAAGGTATTTTTTCAGGTCCAGATCCCCATTTTTGCTGTCGTTCTCAGCCTTCATTTAAATTCTCAGCAAAACTGTGAGATGAACGAAATCAAACAAGCCAACACAATGAGGCAATTGGCAAGGGAAAGCTAAGGAGGAAAAAAAAAAAAAAGAGGAGAAAGGCAGCAAAAGCAGGGAAAGAGGGAGAGGAGCTGCAGAGTGTACATGTATGTCTTGTCCAAAGTCTTGCAAAAACTAGCTGCAGCTCCCTAGAGAATCATTATTCTGCTATGAAGAAGTAAGCACATTCCACTGCAGTATTAGCCCCTGAATGAAAAGGCGAAGAATAAAATACTGTATACATATATATCATAAAGGAGAATATTTTCACATTTACCTGTAGAGTAAGTGAGCAAAATGATACAGTCTTTACTTATGCAGGGAGTTAACATAATGCAGTGATCTATAGGTACATTCTTGTGGGGGAGTGAAGCTACTAGAGTGATTTACTTTTTATAAAGGAAATTAATACACTGATGTAATAAAATTGTCATGTACTGCATTGATCCCCTTGCTGCAGAGGAAGTGAGGAGGAACTTAAATTTATATAAAATGAATATAATGGAATAATAAATGCACAATTGTTGATATTACAGAGTGAGGTACATATTTACAAGGGAAATAAATACAGTGAAGTGATCCACTCTTCTAAGGGGAGGACATTTCAAGGAATCATTTCCACATCTGCAGAAGCAGAAAGCATGGTAGGTCATGCTTTGTAAAGTAGTGAACACGTAACAGTGCAGGAAGTACAATAGTGGGAAACCTAATGATCTTATTAATTTTTGCTGGCCACAAATATTATGTAGCAAAGACGTGCCTCTCTGAGCAGCTTGGTGGAATGACAGTCAGGGAAAGAAAATGTATGACAATGATATAAAAATGAAGGGCTGGCATGTAGGGACATGAAGCAAACTCAGGCTGCTCCGCGGAACCTGCAGGGCATTTGAGCCATCCCCATTAAAGGTCATCACAATGATTTCCTCAGTCCAAGTGGTGCAGATGCTGTATTTTTCCCCATAACGTCCACTGGCTAACCAAAAAGAAATGACTACTGTAAAAATGTATGGGCGATGACAGTTATAACGAAGGCAGGTTGTCAAACTGAATAAAATGGAGAGTAAAGAATGAGTCAATCTGGGAACTTGTAGGGTTTCTACATGTAGCCAAAGTCCTGCTTAAATGAATGACCTAGATGATTGAGCCTTATTATCAGACTAACTGTATATTAAGTTACTCTATAACAGTAGTTCTAAAGTAAACAATATCATAAAGGCAAAAACCAGTCCTATACAAAACATCTCAGCATAAGCTTGAGTTCTTGGTTTGGCAGAGACATTTACTGGGTGGGAGGGAGGAGGACGTTATGGCCTATTCTATGCAGATGGTTGAGCCATCAGGTCTAATGGCCTCTCTTGGTCTTACACTCTTAAATTAGACCCAGTCCTTTCTTGCTTCTGCAAGTCAGAAGGGATGGATTTGGGGTAAAACATATGAGAGGAAAGAGAAGATCACTGCTTCTGAAACACTGATCCTTGCCTTCATTCCTGCACCCATCAGAGGCCTTTCTAGGGAAGTGACGGTAGTCCCAAAATGCCCTCACCCCTGTCATATCTGGTTGTGTTGACCCAAAACAGGACAAGAAAATAAGCAGTGTGCATGTCTGCCAGATTCTTAATGAGGAAGCTCATAGACAGCAGGAGCAAGCAAGGGCAGGGTTTTAGGCAGCTAACCTGCAGGCTTACTCTAATGATGAACATGGAGAAGTCCTCAAAAAGGCCTGGAGTTTCTTCTTCTAGAGGTGGTCAGACTGCACACTTTGTGGCTTTTGTGGTCCACCTTGAATTTGTCCTCTGAGCAGAAACCTTGGAGGAATATTTAAATGGCAATCCTGATGATAATTCCTTCTAAATTGTCCCAAGGTCATCATCCAATCACCCATGAACACAGCGTGGTCGGCCCATTTTGCTCTTTACTGCTTCCCAGTGTGATCTAGGCAGGCTCCTCGACATTTTCCTTTTCATTCAAACTTACCATGTTCATTGCTGAAGTACAGAGTTTAGCCCATGCTCTGACTAAGCCAGTCTGTTGTTCTGCCTCTTTTCCTCTTTTGCTGTTCCTTTTCTTCAGACAGTCCTTCTTCATGCTCTTTTGCTTTTTCACAGAATGACAGATTTGGAGAAGGGCTGAGGTTGGAAGGGATCTCTGGAGCTCATCTTGTCCAGTCACCCCCAGCTCAAGCAGGGCTGCCTAGAGCCAGTTGCCCAGGATCATGTGCAGATAGTTTTTGAATATCTTCAAGATTGGAGACTCCACAACCTCCCCGGGCAACTTGTGCCAGTGCTTAATCATCATTACAATAAAAAAGTGTTTCCTGATGTGCAGATGCCACTTATTGTGTTTCAGTTTGTGCCCACGGTCTCTGGTCCTTTCAGTGGGGGCACCACTGAAAAGACCCTGGCTCTGTCTTTGTACCCTCCCTCCAGGTATTTTTGTAGGTTAACAAGTTTCCCCCTGAGCCTTTTCTCTCTAGGGTAAACAGTCCCAGCTCTCTCAGCCATTTCTCGTAAGACAGATGCTCCAGTCCCTTAATCATCTTTGCGGCCCTTCATTGGACTCTCTCCAGTATGTCCATGTCTCTCTTGTACTGAGGAGACCAGAACTGAACACAGTACTCCAGATGTGGCCTCACCAGTGCTGAGCAGAGAAGAAAGATCACCTCCTTAGTGCCTCTGGCAATACTTTGTCTAATGCAGCCCAGGATAGCATTAGCCTTCTTTGACGCAAGGGCGTGTTGCTGGCTCATGGTGAACTTGGTGACCACCAGGACTCCCAAGCCCTAGGCCCCCATTTTCCCTAGTCTTCCTTTTGTAGCTTATGTACTTACAGAAGCCCTTCTTGTTGTCTTTGACGTCCCTGGCCAGATTCAATTCCGTTTGGGCTATAGCTTTTCTAGCTTTGTCCCTGGGTGCTTGGACAATGTTTCTGTATTCCTCCCAGGTTACCTGTCCTTGCTTCTACCCTCTGTGCGTTTCTCTTTTGCGTCTGAGCTTGGACAGGAGCTCCTTGTTCATCCAGTCAGACCTCCTGGCACTTTTGCCCAACTTTCTGCTCATTGGGATGGAAATCTCTTGAGCTTGGAGGAGCTGATCCTTGAAAGCTAACCAGCTTGGAGGGAAGAGGGCCCCAAAAAAGGCTTTATCCCATGGGACACTTCCAAGCAGTTCTTGAAAAGGCCAAACCTGTTCTGAAGTCCAGGGTTGTAAGCTTGCGTTTTACTCTCCTCCCTGCCCTCAGGACATTGAACTCCACCATCTCATGGTCACTGCAGCCAAGGCTGTGTTTGACCTTCACATCCTCAGTGAGCCCCTCCCTGCCTGGTGAGTAAGAGGTCCAGCAGAGCACCTCTCCTTGTTGGCTCCTCTAATCACCCGGAGGAGGAAGTTGTCATCAGTGCAACCCAAGACCCTCCCAGATTACTTATGTCTTACTCTGTAGTCCCTCCAGCAGATATCAGGGTGGTGGAAGTCCCCCAAGAAGACCAGGGCCTGCGAACACGAGGTTGGTCTTATCTGTCTGGAGATGGACTGATCCAGTCATTCTCCCTGGTCAGGTGGCCTGTGGCAGACACCCTACATCTGAATCTTAACTTTTTTTCCCTGCTAAGTCTTTGAGAGCATCTGTGTTATGTGATGAGTGAATAAATAAGTGAGGAGTTTCCTTGTTCCATAAATTCAGTAGAATTTAGTGCTTTGAAGCACTATAGTAATGTGAATAAATGCAACTGTTCAGAGGGGAAAACCTAGAAAGCCGTTCCACAGAGATTGTTGGCAGTGTTATAATTCTCACCAAAAAAAAAAAAAAATCAAAGGCTAGCTTCTCCTTTCTCCTGGCATTACAGCCTGCATGTAGCAACAAAGCTATGGAAAGGATTTCCCGGGGCATTGAGTCAGGTTTGTGAACATCATAGAAAACCATTTCATAAAATCCTGTTTACCCACAGATGAAGGTTTTATACTCAGATGCCCTCGGTGTTGTGCATGCCCTGCCCCGTTGGAAGGCTGTTAGGGAACAGCGACCCGGAGCATCTGCAGTGGTTGTCAGAGACTGGTCCAGATTACGTATCTGAGATGACAGTTTGGGTTTAGATATCAGAGAAGTTCTAGCAGGTGTTTAACCCAGGGGATCCAAAGCCACGATGAGCCCTTTGGCAAATTCTGGATCCCCTTTCAAACCCCTTTTCCAAATTTTGGAGCAGCCCAAAGTAGGATTATGGGCACCCACCTGCCTCTTGATAAATACAGGCTGGGGTTAGATGAGTGTTTTATGGAATAATTTCATGGCGGTATTAGGAGGGATTGCTTGTCAAGAGCTCAACTCTTTTAAAATAAATGAAGCTAGTGGAAAAATCAAGCATCCTTGCTAGCTTAACTTGCTTCTCTAGCATGTGAAACTTTAATGGGAGCGACTCTGGGCAGCACTTTACCTGCAACTATCTGTGGTTTTATCAGTTTTATTTTCAACTTTTTCTAAATTCCCCTAAAATTTCTAATTCCCTTTTCTCTAATCGTAGCTTTCTCTCTCTGATGCCGCTCCAGTGACCAGCAGGAGTTACTATCATAACTTTGCTTCCTAGACTGCAGTGTTTTGCCAACCAGGCCAGCCAAATTGTTGCCTCTGATGATTTTTGGCAGTGAGTTATCACTCTGTAGGGTCACAAAACTAGCGCATGCATAACTAAATTTGTCTAAGGGAAAAATACAACATTCAAATAACACTTTTAACCCAGATATCATGAATTTTTAATATTATCACACTGCTTGCAGCTTCCAAACACCTGCTACAGCCAGAAATTCAGAGATTTTTACCCGAAGTGAACTAGACCTCTATACTACCTCATTTTAAGTACTAACATATGCACTCTTAAAATGTTTATATGTGATTCATAAAGAGTACATTCATTCCATTGTGCACACAGGCACCTATGAATTTGGGTGCGCATATATATAAATTGTGTGTGCGTGTTTGTGTGTAAATATTCAGTTATGTAACTCCATGGTTGTAATTTCAGTGTACGTATCTTTTCTCCAGGAAAGCAAACATTATAAAGCATCTATTACCTCTCTGGAAACTCACATACTAGCAGTGGGCCTACAATTATGCAACTACTTTAAAAACAACCCCCACTCCTCTAAAATAACAACTGTGCAACTAATGTAAGGAAAATAATTCTACTCCAGATAAAATTAGTATGAAATCAGGCAAGTGTGAAAGGCTGCAAAGTAACTATTTTGTTACATGTTTTTATGACATAATTATATTGATCTGAAAGACACTCATCCAGAACCACAACCTTTTATACCCGAAGAAAAAACCTGTATAATCTTTTCAATCACTTGATATTCATGGTCTTACTCAAAGGTCTCTGAATATGTCATGTGTGTAATACCAATGCAAAATTTGGCACTATAGTCACTACCAGCAATATGTTTCAATAAGGTAATTTTCTTGCTGCCTAAGAACATCAGCAGGGTGCAATCCTGAACAAAAACAGACTATGACATCTTATTCAAGCATACATCTGGAGGACAAAACTATACTTTATTAAAGGAAAATGGGATTTCAGGATTGTTTTGACAAGCGGTAAAAGCACGCACCTCACTTTACATACAGTACAGAGTTTTAAATTCAAAGTGCTTGTGTAGCCATCATTAAGTAAAGGCTGGAAGAAAAATACTGCCATTCTTACTGGGTTATGCAAATATACAAATGAAGCCTTACAATCTATATTGTATGTATTTTTGTACTGGGCTACATAAATTGCAACTGAGATGTAAAATATCATTTTCCTTCTTTTATCTGTAAACAAATCCTTTTTGTATAGTTAAGGCAGCAGCACATGTTTATTCTCTGTACAGCTAGCATACAGATGCTTTCTAATGTTGAGTATGAGCATTCATTTCCACCAAGTGTGTTTGGTTTTCTATTTTGTTTTTATATTTTGCATTAAAATCTTCCTTTTCCTGTGTTCCCAACCACCTCCACAAGTTATAATTATGTTGGAGGGTCTTTTTTAAGGGAAGAGGAAATAGTCTAAATGATGCTTTTTTAAAAAAAAAATATTTCATCATAAAGTATATCCATTTTTAGTGTTGGATTCTCCTTAGAATATTAAGATACCAGGTCAGACACTGAATAGTGCTGAACATATCTCTGTGCGATAAGCACGTGGTGCTGAGAGATCATACAATAATAGATTTTTGTCACTGATTTCAGCAGGAATAGAATCAGGTCTTAGGACCATCTGCCTTTCTCTAGGGTCATTTTTATGGTTACACTTTGAAGTGGTCAGTGACTATGTCTAAAATCTGTTCCTAAACTTGAAAAACACTGATTTAGTGCTTTGTGCATTAGAAACATATTGATATGGAGAACATGAACTGAGCAGTTTGGCAAGATTGCAAGCTAAAAGGAGGCTGTGTCATTATAGCTCTAAGTGAAAACATCAAAAAAAAAAAGTCACTGATATTCCCTACCATTTGTACCATAAATTATCACCAGATTTGTTGTCATTTGTTTATCTGAAAACAGATTTATGCTCTGTTATTTGAAATCTGTAATATGTTTTGTTGCCCAAAAGCAAGCACTTTCAGAATATTATGCGATAAGACAACCATCTCTGCTGGTAATGCACTGTTAGAGTGGATGTAGTACAGGACTGAGCATACTTAATATACACAGTGCCAAGGTTATTTGGAAGATCCTAGCCTAATTTATTTGACTAATAACACTATTAAGCAGCTAATAGGGCGATTTTAACCAAACTGAAATCTTCAAGTTATACAGCTTACCTCAATTATCACCTCTGTCAGATCAGAAATTATTGATGGCTGTTTTGGACTAATCCCCTTGAAATCCATACTATACTTTATTACTGCTGTTTCTGCATATTCAAAATGCCCATCACTGCAAAGGGAAAATGTCATCAGCAAACTGGAGGCTTGACAGCAGGACTGAAGTGGATGCATGCTAAAAGAAATGACAGTGACGGATACTTTAGAATAGCTGTGGCTGTTGAAGTGAGTGATGTTGGACCAAGAGCAATTTGTAAACTAATTTATTTTCATTTCCATTTCCTTTCCTCCAGAAGATGCACTTTTGGGGGGAAGATGCTAAACTCTGCTTTATTTTTTTAAGTTGTTTTTTTTTTTTTATTAGTACCTCCCTCCCTAATAAAGTTAAAAGACTATGGAGAGGCTGCTGAGGAAGAGGAGAATGGGTACTGTTACTCTGTGGAGTTACACAAACCCTTTGCAAACATCCCTTTAGTGGCCATGTTTGGGTAGACAAGCCCAGTTAGTTTTCCCTTGCTATCTATAAAGAACATTCCTTTAAAACCTACTGTGCATTACAGTCAACAGTAAAAATAAAACACTGCAAGTGATGTAGTGAAGAGCAATGTTATGCCATTCACTAAATATACCCAAATCCCTTCTCTGGATTATGATCTGGTTTTTTGTTTTTGTTTTTTTTTTTCCAGTGCTAGAAAGCTCACATGTTCACAGTATGTACATTGTGGAGTAAAGCACTTGAAGACATAATTCCAAAACCAAGGAAAACACTTCCCCTAAAACAAGACACATGAAACCAGTCTCATGAGAAAGACTTCTCTATGATCCTGAGTAGAGTGAAACCATCATTTTACAATTTTCACACTGCCCAAAATCGTGGATTTGCAACCCATAAAACTAACATTGGGACTTAAATTGGACCCTTGTAACTTGGGTTTCTTGCCACAGAAAACTCCTTAAAAAGATCTTGCAAGTGAGTACTTCAGTTTTATTTATGTAGACTAGTATTCTTGTTTGCATGAGTACCTAACGCATCTCATTTGAAAGAACTGGACTCTCACATTGCGTCTGGTTCGCCCACATGAAGCACTTCAGATATTACCAGGTAACATTTGTCTGCCAGAGGTTCATCCTTCCTTCCTGCTGCTCACAGCTCCATCCAGGCAAGGCAACAAGGGGAAGAAAGTGCTGAGTCCTCACTGCTCACAGCACCCAACGGCAAAGCCACCACTTATGGCTCCTTGCACATGCTCTGCGTCCGGAATGCAAGACATTCATCCCATCCCATCCCATCCCATCCCACCCTATCCCATCCCCGCAGTGTACTGCTGTGCTACAGTGCAGCAGCAAAGGGAGTCGAGCTATTTTGCCCCCCACAAAAGTATTTTCTCTGAGGGTTGAGAGAGCAACTTGCTCTCCCAGCCAAAGCCTTCAAAGAGCTTGGGAAGGGGAGGACGGGGAGCTTGCCATCTGTTCGCTGAGTATGATGGGCAGAACAGCCAATTCTGCATACCTCCTTGAGTGACATTTTTAAATGGATGTGAATGAAATCAGCAGCTGTCAGAAGAGCTGAAGGCATGAGAGAATCTGGACAAAAACACTAATGTGGAATATTTGTTGCTTAAGTCAAGGATGCAAAATTTAAAAAAAAAAACAACCAACCAACCAACCAAAAAAACCCCCCCAAAAACCCCCAAACAAAACCAACTGGTTTGTTAAAGGCAATTTACTGCCTGGTTGTTTGGTTTTTTTCACATCAAATCGTAAGCATTTGGTTTTACCTGCTTTCAACATTGGTCATTCCACTAGACACTCATATGTCACTCCCTCCCCAAGACTAACAAATACAGTATTTTCACAGTCAGATCCTACAGAAAACATTCAGTAGAAATGTCACTTCCTCACTGGCTCTGTGCTTTCTAACCATCTGTGATCCTCCAGCCAGTCTCACCTGGTACTTTACTTTTGTCATTCTGTTTATGTCAGTAACCAGACTACTTAGTAATCTTTGTTCTTGCCAAATTCTGGCATGCTGAAGTACAGTTTCGTGATTCTTCAAAATATTTTACAGGCATGCCTGACGTATGTACTGGGGAATTGATTTGGGAAGGATCTCAAAATTACCAAATGACAGAAAATAGCACTTGAGAGATATAGATACATATATACACACACAGGCACACACACAAACAGAGGTATAGTCCAGTATCTTGTCTCTTACATATGACTAAAATATATTTTTCTGTGACAAAGTTAACTGTACTTAACTCTATACTTAAACATTATGGAGGAAATCATCATCTTGACCTCAAGTAATGAACCATGCATGTGCTGAAATGTGAAGATTTATACCCCTGGCATTTCTGTATTAGAACTAATGAAACCAGAGAGGTCATTGTACATTCATATAAATGCCTGGACTAATATAAATTTATTTTCATCCATCTTTTAAGATTGACCTATATTGTGCAATTTATAGCAACCCTTTTATTGCATAAACTTCCAAAAGAAGGAATGAACAGTCAAAGCTGGTAAACCCTCTGCAGATTAATGATGGAAATCTTTTTTACGGTCTTTGAAAGAGCACAGCACATATACACAGAAAGCAATGAAAAGCAATTTGTAGGGTAGGAGATGCATATATTTGGTGGAGTGGGAAGCGAGGGAAGGAAACACACATCATATTTTTCCCACCAGCACGAGTTTAGCAGTCTTCCCATTTTCAATGATCAAAACCTTGAATCCCATCATTCTGTCTTGGTATCTACTTCATTGAATGCAGTGTAAGCAATTTTGATATCACATAAAACCTCACGTAATGTGGTGAATGAAATGTCTTTCATTTTGGCTAAATTTAAGCCCTAGAGGTGAATGGGGAGGGGAAAAAAAAAGGAGAGGAGGAACGAGAATGCAAAAAGCCAGAAGGCTAAAGCAAAATTCCCTAAGAGGTATGAACAGAGTAGCAACAGTGAACAAGCAGATGGAAGCAGCGAAAAAGCTGTGCAGGACTGGGCAAAGAAGGGCTAGACGTGAGGAAGAGGAGTGCTAGCAGAGCTTAGCCTCAGCACTATGAACTGACTTCCACCACTGCAGCAAAACAGATACCTGAAGCATCAACAGTTCTGCCTCCAGCTAAAAAAAAATAAAATAAATCTGCAATATCTGGCTAACCTCTCAGGCTGAAACAAAGGAAATCTGTGAAGTCCACAAGTTTATTCACTCTGTATGAAGTTAAATGTTTGCTTCATTCTTTTAGGGTCAGAGGTTACTGAAGGACATATTTACGGTATCTTGAAAAGTATCTAAAGAAACACCTGTAAAATTATATTCTCAGAAAATCTGGAAAAGCTGCAATTCATTCAGACTTTTGCTACACATTATCCTTCTCCCCTATCTCCCAGAAATGCTGACAAAACCCCACTTTTTCCTAACAACTTAATCCTGAGGTATTACATAGTACTTCTCACAGACTATAACAAAACCAGGTCCCATTACAGGAATACTCCTGATGCAGTATGACATCGTGCAGTATTGTTACTCAGGGATTCTGAGTAGAATGATACATAACCAAAAACTTCAAAAAATGAATGGTAGCCTGATGCTAATGTCCATATTTTTATTTACACTAGCTATTGCTGAGTCACACTGACAGGAGGTTCCTTACTTCTGCCTAGGGCATATAAGGCACAATAGCTTTTGAAAGGCCTTAGAAGACAGTTTCTGGAAGGAAAATCCATGAACAGGAAGGAAAATCCATGAACAGGAACAGACATTGTTACTGCTTTTGAGTAATAATAATTAAAAAAAAATTTAAAAATACAAGCACCATGAAGGAATGAATTTGGTCACCAACTAGAGTGTTATGCTGGTGGCGGGACAAGAGCTCAGCCTAACTCACATATGGAAAATAGCTTGGAGATGAAAGCAAACCTGTGTGGTCCAAGCTGCCTATAAGCTACTTTATGCAGAAATCTCATAGCTCTCACATATTTAATACAGCTCCACAAGGACTGTATTATAGGCTCCAGGAGATTCAGATAATTAAGAGCCTTTGTTTACAACAGGCATGCAGGGGATTGCATTCCACCAGAACCTACCAAAACACAAAGATTTCTAAACTTGGGAGAAGCCTCAACTCCTTTAATTTAGACATTGCTTCCTCCAGTTGATGGCAAATGCTTAGATTTACTGTCATAAATTATTACAAGGACAATTAAAATTTCCTCATGGAATTTGATGTAATTGTCCTTTCTGAAATGGGTATATGTGAACTGAATTGGGTAACACATCTTCTAGTCTCTACCTAGAAGTCAAATAATAGACCATTCTTATACCCCAAGGCAAAAAAGGGAAGACATACTTCTACTGCATGTATACTTCACAACTAATTCTTACCTTCGGTTTTCGTCATGATTTTTGATACATTTTCATTTTCAAACTTGTGAATGAGCCTTGGAACCAGAAGTGCTTGAAATACAATGAGTAATCTTGTTCACTTTATGTTTCCATCTCAGTTTTGTGATTCACGTGCTTCAGATAATCCTGAGAAGGCTGAGATAAATATCCAAGCTTTTAAATGTTTATCCAGAGGAATCCAAATAAAAAACAGTGGGCTATTAATGGGAAATGGATTCTTTCTCTAAGAACATCTCTTGTCATTGTACCACTCTGGTATGGCAGAAGCACCAGCTGGGGTAGCAGAAAGAATTACCTGACCCACTGATTCATAATTTTATGGCTGTGTTTCTGATATATATATATATATGTGTGTGTGTGTATATAAATTTATGTCTTTCCTTATGGATTGCAGCCCATAAATAGGATGTGTGTTCATGCTGCATACTGACAAAACAGTCGGGACAAAGGAAACGTGCCTGAAAAAGAACAAAAGAAGAAACACAAAGAAGCAAGAAGTTACTCAGTAGAAAAGATGCCCTCAGAAGTGGTCAAAGATAAATTAAAATGAATAACATGCAATTTAGAGCAGAGTTCAACTTTGGTACAAACCCCGTTGTTTAGAATATGATGGTGACATCAGAACAGTTAAGCCTCTAGTTTACCAGGCTGAATAAACAAAACAAATATCTTTGATTTGTTTCTGCTTTTTGCTTGACTTTTCATCCCCATGCCCAGCCTTCGTATGTTTTATTGGCAATTTATACAGTCAGCAGAAGATACCAAAGCCTTAGCAACAAGATCTTCCGATGTACAAACAAAATGCATTTAATTTGACTCAGTGTATTACAAGCATTATAATCCCTCTTCTGATTTCAACATGATCGACTAATCTCATCTGCTCAGAGGGATAAGCCTTGTCTCAGCCATGATGACAGGCTTAGAGAATGATAAAAATTAGGGCATTCTCACAGATTATATACTGTAACAACAGATAAGGCTTATGAATAAAGAATTGACTACAGGTGGTTATTTGTAGAAATGTACTAGATTAAGGGGTTAATGTTAGAGAGGTACAATGTCATTCGTAGTTAAATCATAGATACACACAAGTGTGGGAAAATCTTTCTCGCCTGTGTAAACATCAGGGGAGATGAAGCAAATTTCGTAGCTTGTTTCACCGGTAGTCAGAATGAGCAAGTACGTTCTCAATAAAAGGATAACCCTAATTTGCACTCTAGAAGTTCAGTTTGATAACTACTTGTAGTGGGTAAAATAGAGAGGCAAAAAAAATGGCCTGGGATGAGATGGCAAGAGAAATATTACCATGGTTTTTTCTAACTGTCTAAAATGCTTCAGTTTAGTCTGCTGTTGTTCTCAGGTAAATTTAGTGCTTACGATTCTTCTGTTTGGATTTGTAAAGAACATATGGTGCAGCAATAATGGAGGAAGTGCATGAGGCAAGGGGTAAGCTTGCTAACCATTGAGCAAGACCGCTATATACACACATCTTACCAGCAAATGCTAGCCTTGGGTGATTAAATCTCAGTGCATTGCTGTGAAAAAGTAATGAAACCCATATAGTAACAATGCAGGAAATGCAATTACATGCCATCTGCATGCTAGATTCACATTCAATCTTCCTGGAAAAAAACGAAAACAAACCAAACCTGACACACTCCTTCAATCTGTTAAGCTTAAGTAAATGAAAGGAAAAAGTAAGTAACGATTCTTTTTCTAACACTATGCGAACTTTTTATCCTGGCTTTGAAAAACACTTCCTATGTGTCATATTAATATCATGTGATGTGTACTGATCTGCAGACACTTAACGGAAACATCTTTGGAGTAAAGGATTAGGTTTTCACAATGTGACACAAAATATTTTAAATAATATTAATTTATTAATATCTATAAAATTAGATACCACACATATACAATATAGCACAAATAATCATTATCTCTACCTTTCTTAATTATTATAACTTACCAGATATTCTCTTCTCTTCTCCTCACAAACAAACAAACAAACAAAAGATCTTTCTTCTAGCTCTTTCTATATTTAATTGATAAGTGCTGTGGGATTTTTTATTTTTTGTATTGGGACTTTAGATTCTGAATACCTCAAGTTAAGAAAGCAGTCCCATGTAATACTTATTTCTGTGATTGTAGAAAAATAAATTTATCCATTCAGTGATTGCTGAAACTACTAGGTGACTACAATCCTGGATACATATATTTTTCTACAGTTAATGATCATAATATTTAAAAGCAAAAAAATTAATAAATAGGACTGAATTAGTTCTCAGAATGAAGCACCGAGGAAAGAAGCGGTAGTACATTGCATAATAACAACGATAATACGAATTTACTATTGTTTCACATCCATAATCTGCTACTATGAATAGATTTAGAGATAGGGGCTGACATTATTAAGAGTTTAAGTTTAAACCACTTGAACTTAATGCAAACTGAATGAGCAAGCCGGAGAGACCAAATCTCCGTCCTGTTTCCATAGGAACTCCTCCCCCAGAAAGCTGCCACCAAACGCTCGTTGGCAAGTGGAAATGCACACGTAAAGCACGTACAGCATCTGCACGCACGGAGTTCCCCTGTTGCTACGTGTTTGCTCACCAGCAGGCATGTGCGAACCAGCCTGCGAAGAGCCCTGGAGAAGCGATACCGCAGACAGCGATAGATAGGCACGTCAGTTCAACAAACTAGGTGTGCCACTTATCCGGAATAATTGATATGTACTGCTGGGAATGTGCTCCCCAGCAATCATCCTACTTAAAATGTGCACGTCGCCTTTCTAGGATGCCAATTAAGTGTATCCTTCTGTAGTTGCTGACACTAGATTAAACCTTACGGTTTAAACAAACATTAGAACTGCATAAACCAGAAACAGCATGACATGTCTGACATTTTTCTGGCTCGTATGGCGTTACATCACTGTGCCACAATCCAAAGGCATGATGCAGCGTTTTCCTAAAGGACATCTGCTTTGATATGTGTCATGTACAGTGACACCCCATTAACACAGTCTCCTAACCTGGAAATACACGTAAAGGCTTTTTTTAAAAATAATGATAAAAATGCAAGGAAAAAAATGGAATCAAGGCTGCAGACTGATGAAAGTACTGTTAAAGAGTTATTAAAAATACCTTAATTGCCTCATAAGTTTAACTCATGTATGAGCATAGAGGTCATCTAACGGGGTAAGAACATGACACTGGAAGCGTTATGATAATGAACCAACAGCAAGTATTAAAGAAGTAAAAAATCAAAAGCAGCATTTTCAAACAAAGCTTGGAAGAACTTGGCGAAATCTGAATTCTGAGGGAAAAAAGTGAGTAGCATCAGTATAGTTTTAATATAATTTTTGTTAGATTGATCAAAAACCTGATGTTGAAAGCGTATCATCCCTAATATACCGATAACATCTGTTTGTGGTAACTCTGGTATATAAAAATCTTGCCACTTTGCAACTGCAAAAGAAAATCATGTGTCTTAAATTAAGTGTTAACTGGTTTATAGCAGAGGTGACAGTCCCAGACGGTTGCTGCTTCTAATGCTCCATCAGAAATTTTGTAGGTGCGCCTGCTTTCTGGCTTTTTTCTCGTGGGTGAGAAAGCAGGCCCGGGAAGATGAAGGGGTGCAAATACAAGAATTTCTTGGGCCCTTACCTTTGGTTGTAAGCGAGAATGGAAAGCACGACAGATCTTTAGGCTACAGAGGTTGATTTAAGACAATTTTGTTCACCCAAATATGACTGTATACGGAAAACAGACTCTGCAGAAACACATTTGGTTGTAGCTTATCTCAAAAATATCCCACAACAACTCAGTTCACAAGTAAAGGCATTTTCCCCTTCTCCCAGTCAGTGTGGAAAGGAAGGTCAAAACTGAGACTTCCATCCTTCATGGCACTGCATATTATAAATGCAGCACAAAAGAACTTGGCTAGCATGACTGTGGATGACGCAGGAGGCAAATCTAGCTGTTGTACTCTCCCATAACTGCTTTGGCTAATTAAATCTCAGAAGATGAAAGAAGCAATATAATGGTTTGGGTTTTTTTCAGTAAAATATATAAAGACTTGAAAGTAAGGTGCAAGGAACTTACACAGTCAGACTGCTACAAGCAACTGCAATTTATATTCCAAATCACCTGAAACAAACTACATCTGTAGCAGGATAGGTTTTTCAGTCCTCCCCTGATCTGTGTCTCCAGTTGCAACTAACACCAGACAAGTATCACACAGAGCTCACACGTGGAGTAAAGGAATGTCTGAAGTCTGCATTAGCTCACTGATACCTCCAGTGAAAGCTAGGCCTAAATATCACTTACAACTATGTCTTGCTGCTCTTTAAAGTTTGAAAATAAGACATTCCTTGTCTTCCAAGATCTTGCCACAAAACATCAAACTTCTTGTGTAAAGAGAAGATGGCTTGTTATATATTTGAAAATTTTATTCAAGCCCTAAAGACTTTTGTTGAGGGTGTAAAATGAGTAAGAATGTCTATGGGGAATCATCATCTCTTTGTGGCAGGCAAGAAATTCCAAAAATGTTTAGTCTGTTCTGCTCTGTGCTCCTGCAGAAAAGGTTGTATTTCCTTTTTCAGTGCCCATAATCTTTTTAGAACCTTTTCTTTATTGAGCCAATAAACATCACAGTGGAGCTGCAAATCATCATAGTCTGCAGAAACTCCATCAAGGAAGCTACAGAGTAAATGATGCTGAAAAGTTGATGTTCGCAACAATAGGCAGTTGACTAACTTCACGATAGTACGCATGACATCTGAGGTATTCAAAAATAATACAGAGGACCATATGATGGATGATGTGGTCTCAGTATGACTTGGTCAATCCACAAGGCCAAGATTCAGGAACCATAATCAAATACAAGTTCCCTACCACTGTTCTTCACTAATCTAATTTTGCTGACAATGTCTTCTAATTATGCAAGTGCTTTCAAAATGTCTTATTGACAAAGTCAGTGGCTTTTCTGATCTTTGACATAAGTTGCCATGTCTGAAGAAGAAAGTCAAATATGAAAGTGTCTTCAGCGAAAACCTCTAGGAAGTTATGCAAAAGAATGAGAATGATCAGAACGGAAAACATCTTCCACTTCACTAAGGACTTGTCTGCCATACATCATTTCAATGTTTTAACCTTTGAAATAATCGAACTAGAAGCAAAATGGGCTTTTTCAAATTCATTGGGTACTTTGGGTTTTATCTTTCCTTTTTGCAGTCTGCTGTTACATGGGGGATATATTCCATTATCATTTCAGAGACTGTAAATGTCTTTTTCTATTGTGCTGGTCAATATCCATAAGAAGTTGGTGGGATTATCCATCTATATATTTTGAATATTGATTTTTTTCTCAAAGATTTGACATGGTTTGTTATACATAGACGGTAATAAATAAAAAAGTGATTCTATAAAATAGATGCAAATTAAATCAGCAAATATAGATTTGTTTTATGATGAGAAAAACTTTTACATAATATAATATTTACAGTTTCTTAGTGAACTGAGTGAAAATGTTACCACTAAACTTTTCAGAATAGATTAGGAAAATTCAAGGAAGTTAGGTGCCTAATTTCTATTAACATCCCACAGTTGATGGACACTTCAATTTCTATCTTCCTTAGCAAATCCCATCATCCATCATCAGGTTTTCTTACTCTTTGACTGAACAATGTAAACCATAGACAACCTTTATTTTCATCCATTTGTTATCATATTTTATGACCATTTCATTTTATATTGTCCAGATCATGAATGAGTATATGTCTGTCTGAATAGATATGGTTATTAATAGAGGACAGTAGTACAAATATAAGTGAAACAACACCACCATTAATATGTGTGTTGCTCAGAGCAACAAATGGATAAAAAGACATAAGAGCCAAGGCACTTACACTGTGCAATATACATGTTTATAGGTTACAAATTAAATTGCCATCATTTGCCAGCAATAACTTCATGGTGATATAGAGAATCACCAATTTTCTGAGATACAGAGCATATAGCAATTGTTGAGATGCAGCAATTCCTCCTATATTTGAGGAGGGAAAAAAATCACGAATATGTGGTGCCCAGCCTGTGTGGATGGAGTATGGTGCATAAAATGTCAACAACTCCTTGCAAAAGATCACGTACAAAGGAATACACAGCTCCCTTTGTTAGCATTCTAAATACATGGCTTTACAAAATTAGAATCAGAAAAGAAATGTTAATTTCTATCCTAAAACCTTAGCAAATACTATATCTGATCTCACAGAGTAGTTTCACTAAAATATCTCTTTGGATGGAGGCAGAATTCTGCCTTAATGGGTCTTTCAGAAATTTGATTGCATGCAGAGACAATTCTCAAGGTATCATCAGACAAAAGAAGAGAGAGGAATAAAGCAAGAAATGCTGAAAAAAAGCAGTAAAGAAGTGCATGGGAGGGCTGTTTATGAAAGGTGCTGATTAGGACCAAGTATGATAACAGTATTTTATGATGCATACCTGTGTCCACAAAGAACTGCATTTGTACTGTCAGCTTAGCACCACATTCAGTCAGCATCAGATAAAAATGTGTAAGAGATTTCAAAAGGTACCAGCCTTTTGAGATAACTGCCTTCCTACTACAGAAGTTTCAAAGTTTTCAACCTTCAAAATTAGTACTCCTTCAAGAAGAATATAACATAATTTCAGATATTTAAACAATTCTAAAACTTTATTGCCAGCAGATATAAACTTTGAGCAATGATGGGGACAGATCAAAGACCTGAAAATTATCTTAAGCCGTCTACCCCAGGGAAGGAAGAAAACAGCTGTACTACAGTTGACACAAGGCTGAAGAGCATGTCTTTGTTTTTCAGATCACAGTTCTCTCTCATCTTCCTCAACCCTCTATCTAGCTCCCAAGCATGATCATGAAAATTAATTTTTTTCTTTATATGGAATAAAAATGTGTGCTTCTCAAAAATATTTCTTGAGACACAACACAGAAGATGCAACTCCTCCCCCCTCCAAACCAGCCCAGTCCACAGTGGCAGCAAGCACCGAACCGTCTGCATGAGAGCACGAGTATTAATCTTTTGTGGGCATATGATGAACCAAAGGGGCAAAAAAAGGTAAAAATAAAAGTAAATTCAGGTATCAGAAAAGGAGGTAGACTACTAATATTCAGCTACACTAAACTACTACAATGATGCGGTTTAACACCAATTAACATAACTGATAAGTGATGAAAACATTGGTCTAGTTGGTTTGGTTGGCTCATCCACACGTGTTCTGGGAAAGGGTCGCTACCATGTGCCTTTGGTCCTTTGGATGTGCTGCAGGAGGACAGCTGCTGCAGCGTGTTGGAGACCTTGTGGAAGAACTGGGTCTCTTGGGTGATTTAGCATTGAATTCCAGTTGATTGCAGCAAGTCTTTGCCATTCTCTGGCATGGGCTCTGTCTCAACAGTAAAAGTGAACCTGAAGTCAGGGGCGCTGAAAACTGAATTAACCGAAGTCCCATGGAGGCATGTTGCTGCTGTTTATTAAGACTTGTAGACCTCCCCAGGTAGGCTTTGAAATAAGCTTCTCTCTGATTATTTACCTTAGAAAACTTTTCTTTTCAGACCATGCATGAAGCTCAGTAATTATGTGCCAGGTGATTCTACACTTGGTATCTAACAAGAAGCAAGAAATCACACATTTTCAAAAAGAAAAATAACCCTTAACTTTTTACTTTCTTTTGGTGTTTTGCTTCAGTCTTCTATGCCACAAACACCGAGAAGCTTGTTTTCAATTAGAAGTTGGTTCCACTAAGAGGTCACCTGCAAACTTCTTGATATATTATTGTATCATTAAAAGCTGCAGATTATAAATTCAATTATTCTCTTATAAATGAGCAAGACATTAGAACAATATGAATGCTCCCTCTTGCTGTCCTGGGTTCGGCTGGGATAAGGTTAATTTTCACAAGAAGCTGGGAGGGGGCATGGTGGGGGTGGCTGACCCGAACTAGCCAAATTGATATTCGATATCATATGATGTCATGCTCAGTATATAAACTGGGGGAGCTAGCTGGGAGGGAGAGGGGATTGAGGCTTGGGAATGGGCTGAGCATCGGGTTCTGGGTGGTGAGCAATCGCATTGTGCATCACATACTTTATGTATTCTTTTATTAGTATTATTGTTATTATTATTTCTTCTCTCCTTGGGTTGTCCTATTAAACTGTCCCTGTCTCAACCCACAAGGTTTTTACCTTTTTTCTTCCGATTCTCTCCCCCATCCCACCAGGGGCGGGAGGAGCGAGCAAGCGACCATGTGGTGCTTAATTGCTGGCTGGGCTTAAACCACGACACATGTCCATAGAAAAATAACTCAAAAAAGCAAAATGCTTCCAGAGCAGAGCAGCGATTGTATGCTTATTATTGCCAAGGGTACAGCAATTACATATCTGCTTGGCACACAGGGGTCATTGAAAAATCTTCAAAGCACCGATATAATTACTTTGGCAGATATAGTGTAACTGCAAGAAATTAAGTTCTTTAGGTGGACGAAGCAAATACATCCATAAAAGTACTCCCTAACAAAGTTTACAAAGACGTTGTGAAGATTTGGTGGTACTACTATAGAGAACCAGCACAGAAATTTCCAAAATTATTTCTACCAAGAGCCTCACTTCATAGTGCAAAATTAGTGTCTGTGCTTTCCCAAGATCCATGTGCATCAACACACCAATCTTGTAGCCAGATTCCATCTGTGTACTTGGACCAGAGAGCCAAATAGTTGATTATCTGATTACAGATTTGAAAGAAATGGTGGGGGTAAACAGAAAAGCTTACTACCTGCAGATATGTAAATTTTGAAATCTGCTAAAAAGACATTTGAAACTGTCACCAATTTCCAATTCTGAGTTTGGTAAGATGAACTCAGAGCTGCAATGCAGCTGCAGTGATCCCACAGTGAAAGGCACATCTTTATGTGTTACCTTTCACTTCCCACTGTTGCAAAACTTGAATCTGCACAGGTTACAGTAAACAGCATTTCAGGGTGTACCCATATTTACTAGCTTTTAAACAACATTAAAAAAACCAAAACCAAAACCAAAACCAAATCCAAAACCAACCAACCATGGAAAGAATTTGCCTCTTGAGCTAGACCATAGCTACCTAAATAGTCTGATACTATCTGTCACTAAAATATTAATCTTACGTAAAGCTGAAGTACCTGGGGAAAGACAGTCTTTTAGATACTTTCTTTATAGAGGTGTCTCCCATTGAGGTTCATCCTAAAAAAAACCATTCCAGAAGGCAAGTCACCTGAGCTGAAACCCACTAACATAGGCCAGTATTAAGAAAAGCCATATTATATACCTCTTATTCTTCACTAAAAAGAAAAGAAAAAGTCAACAGTCCTCCCCTCAAAAGACTGGAAACTGCTGCAGTTGTTGAGTGTGCTGGAAGCTGACATACTTTAATTACCTATGTCTTCCAACTCCATTGAAAAAAACAGTAGACAAATACTACTCTTTCTATGGAAGGGAAGACTAAAGTTGACAGTGCTCACATGATTATTTTTTATGTCAAGTTCCAATGAGAATTAGACTAGAACAATTTTTATTATCAGGTGTTAAGCAGAAGTTCCTACTGAAATCCACAAGAAATCAATGATTGTCTGATTTCCATATTGTCCCATGGCTCCAACCGTGTCCTCGAGCACAAGAGTCCCAGCATATCAATTAGGCCACCAGTGCCATATTTAACCAAGGTAATCCATATTTAGGTAATCCGTTTAAGCAACGCGATCACTTTTCTACCAAAATACATAGTGATCAGAAATAGTAACACTAGATTCATAAAAAAAAATAAACTCCACCATTCCTCCATTCTTTTAATTAATTTATTTGAAGACAGGGTAGTATATATTTTAGAAGAAGGACTGTATTCTTCATTTTAACTGTGGGTTTTATTTTTTTAAGAAAATATTACTACTATAACAGGGAAAAAAAGAAATGTCTTTTCCCCCGCTTTGGTGTGACTTTTAAGGCTACAAAATGTGCCAGATTAAGACCTTGGAAATGGAAATGCTATGTTTATCCACAGGGCATGTTCAGCACTGCCAACAGCTGTGCAACTTTTCCCAAACAATGTTCCTCAACGATGACTTGAAAGGACCACAATTAGGGGCAGGAGAATAGTTTAATTTCCATGCCCATTCAATCCTTGGCTTCTCTGCTGAGCCTGCCAACTATTGCCAATTGCAATGGTGGATTTTGTGACATGGACACTTGTCCACTAGGAACTGGACTGAGGCTGCAATCCAATGTAATTATTTTCAGTCACTATTGACCTGCGAGAAGTTTCAAACAAGGAAATGTTGAAGCTTTTCTGCTCTTACCAGCTCCCTCAACCAATGCTGCCACTGTAGCAGTGAAAGCTGAAGAGTTCCCTGACAATTCCAAAACCCTTTTAATAATTTTTCAATTTTTATTCCTCCCCTCTGATTAACCTGATTACCAGTACAAAAAAACCCAAACAATAAAATCCTCCTTTTGATCATACATCAAAAATACATATTTCAAACGTTTCCAATTTTTTTTTTTAAAAAAGCCCCTGACCTGAACTGCACATCTGGTGATGTAGCACAGGATGAAAATACCAAGATTCACTTTCATAATCTCTATGTGTTAACCACTCATTCTTTCCCATCATATCTGAAGAGGTACCTTGTATTTTTTTTCCCCCAGGATGTAAATTTTGAAAAGGAATTTTTATGCCATTTACCTGTCCACAGAAATATATATATATATATGTTTTAATTCTATACTTAAGTAACTAGCAGGTAATTTGGTAATGATGGGACCAAAGCTATAGCAAGAACGCACAGTTCTGCCTGACCTCAGAGCGTAAGTAATCCTGGCTTGTGTTCAGATGGGAACCCTCGGTCCCACAGGCATAAATCAAGAATTAATAATTGATTAATAGGTATCATTTAGCTCTAATGTTTTTAAGCTAACTTACAGGAAACAAAAATATAAATAATGTACATTGTATTCTCAGACTCAAGAGAGAATACAACAAGTGAAAAAGAAAAGAAAGAAAGAAAATGCAGTACGGAGGTAAGATTGCTCTGGCCTTTCTCCCAGTTTGGGACAAGAAGGGAGGAGAAGGAGAGAGCTAACTGCACAGATCCCTCTAGTGGCAGAGACAAAAATGGGATTTTTGGCTAAATCTGAATGAGCGAGTCTTTCAGAGCCAAAGTGTGTGGAGCACGGAGGGTGCAGCAAGGGAACCTGCAGAGGAGGGATGGGAGCCGTCTCTGCAGAAAGGCTGCCCCATCCCAGCAGCACCTGCAGGACTCAGTTCTGTCGCTATTTCAAGTGGACAGAAAGGAGACGTACGGGAGGCCGGCCGAAGCAGGGTGCAGGGCAGTCATGCAGTGCTTCGAAGATGAACTGTGTTGCACAGGTGAAGAGTGATAGTTTTCTGCATGCTTTGATTAACGCAGTCTCTTTTTTCCTCCATAGAGATGAACTTTTGAATGCTAGAGCACGAGCTTGTGAATGTCAAGGTATGCCAAATGAATGTGGAGCAAAAGAAGAAAAAGGTGCCCCAACCTGTAAAGCCACCTACGCTGAAAATGAAGGCCAGTTCCTTGCCTATAGAGTCATAAAGATTCAGGCCTTATAAAGGCACAGTCTCACTATCCAGCAAGTGTGTTTGTTGACAAAACCCATCGCAAAAGTTTATCACACTTTCATGTGTCACATCTGCTCTTTGCCTTATTGTGCTACTCCAAAGCATTAGTCCTACCGTAAGTGCAGAAGTGTATAAAAGATACACAAATCAGCCTGCCACCCTTATCTGTTTAGGATTTTTTTTAGAAGTGTGTTCTAAGGGGAGAAAGAGTCAAGAAGAAAAATACCTGGGTTATAATGGGGAATATATTTTGCAGGTTTATATCATTAAACATGCAATAAGTTTATAATTTCACTGTATGTTATGCAATGGTTTATACCTTGTCTACAGATGATTTGTTTATTTATGTGGTCTTTTCAGCTCACCTGGAATGATATATGCTTACTCAAGTGAGGATTCTTTTTCTGAATCTGAACTTATTTGTGAAATGGACTGTACAGTGTGACTGCCTTCAATAGCTAGTACAGGACCAGGGGAAGTAGAAGATGCCAGCACATAGCAGTTACTTTGTTAATGTTGGCATACTTTTCTGTGGTAAACCCACAACCCACCACCTGTGGAGATATTTCCCTCTTCATTTATAATTTTTACTAAATTTGCTCCTCTCAAGATAGTCTTACAAATTTCTGGAAGTCAGTTACAAAATCATCCTAGAGGAAGACTACTTCTGCACTGTCCTGAATCCTAAAATATTTTGAGTGCTGTTTCTTGAGAATTCAGTATAGCATTTATGGAAGCTCTCAGTTTAGATCTGTTGTAATATAGGGACATTTTCTACCAGGATTCAAAGACAAATCATAAAATATCCTCGAGGTGAGTTTAGCTGATTGAGAAACACAGAATCATAGAACCATTTAGGCTGGAAAAGACCTTTAAGATTGAGTCCAACTGTTAACCTAACACCACCAAGTCCACCACTAAACCATGTCCCTAAGCACCACATCTACATGTCTTTTAAATACCCCCAGGGTTGGTGACTCAACCACTTCCCTGGGCAGCCTGTTCCAATGCTTGACAACCCTTTCAGTGAAGAAATTTTTCCTAATATCCAATCTAAACCTCCCCTCGTGCAACTTGTCCTATTGCTTGTTACTTGACAGAAGTGACCAGCACCCACCTCGCTGCACCCTCCTTTCAGGTAGTTGTAGAGAGCGATCAGGTTCCCCCTCAGCCTCCTTTTCTCCAGACTAAACAAACCCAGTTCCTCAGCCACTCCTCATAAGATTTGTGCTCTAGACCCTTCACCAGCTTTGTTGCTCTTCTCTGGACACGCTCCAGCACCTCAATATCTTTCTTGTAGTGAGGAGCCCAACGTGCTGCTGGAATAATAAATTACTGAACAGATTTTTACAGAGCTGAAATCCAGTGTGAACCTACCCAAACCCCACAGGGTCAGAAAGCTCGAACGATAGTCCTAGGGAGCAGAAATGGTGCGGAGGGAGCATGCTGGGGGGCTTCTCATGCTCTGGGCACCGCCAAGCAAGGCTGTATTTCAGGTCTTTCCAAAGCAGGTCACAGAGGGGGCTGGAGTGGCCCCAAGTCACTGGTTGTGTAGGTACACCATCAAAATCCCACCGCCAGCCCCAAAAGGGGCCAAAGCAGCTGTTTCTGCTCAAGACCGCTGGTTAATGGTGGGAGGAAAGCTGCCGTGTGGCTAGGGGAAGGGTGGAAAGGACCCACTCTTCTTTTTCCTCCTTTTGGCTCTCAGTGCCAGGTCCTGTTCCCAATGCCCATTTGACTGGTCTTTCAGCAGAGGAACTGGGTTTTGATCCTAGACAATGGTGCGATTAAATGCCACGTAACTGGAATCCGTTATATTACTCATGCATGTAGCAGATTTACTGTATTTCAGGAAGTTTTCCTTAAAAATGCCCCCAAATACGTATTATGAACAGAGTGTTTAAAATTTCTTAAATACAAAATATAAGGTACTTTGTTTTAAACAAAACATCTTGCTCAGGCTGTTATCTAGGGATGGCCTTAGAGATGTAGCTGGATATACTTTAATCCTTAAAGGAATGTGGTCTTTGTACTGCATCAAATGGGTCACAGTGAAATATCTTACCCTGCATTAGGCATCTATACAGTAACTGTACTGCAAAAATGCCACTGCCTGTAATAGGCCAGATTTCTTTTCATTGTGATCATGGCATCTATTATCTTTTGATTGCCATTACATTAGTGCTTTCCTTGAAGACAAAGGGACAATCTTTCTTCATGTAAACGTTAAATGCGTGTCCTAGCTTATAGAAATATTTTTCTTTTGTTTCAGGTCCATTAATTCTTTTAATTGAGAAGAAATTTTGGGAAACTTTTCACATATTACTAGAACTCATTTTTAACAAACAAAATGAAATTGCTTTGTGTGTTTTTTTAATGAGAAACTAACTAGATATTATTGCTTTTGTAAACAAGGCACCATTACCTTCCCCTGAGCTAGTGAGACAGGTAGTGAAAGAACTTAAACGTAATCCCAAACAAGCAAACACTGATAATATAACAGAGTCCATGTCTGTATTGGCTCTTCGCTTTTAGGTTAACATGACAAGTTTAACACTGTGCTGACACATTTTAATGTGTCATATTTTTTTGAGCCAGAAAGAAAGTCACATGCTCTGCTAATATCAAAATTATTTTCCTTGGATTAAAGTATAAAGCATGTCTATGGGGGAAAAAAAATAATTCTTAGACGACTGAAAGTGTCTTTTTAATGAGTGAAAATGTCAATTTTCTTCTGAGATGGTGTTAAAAAAAAATACAGTCCTCCCATCTTTTTAGATTTTTGATACACAAATGTGCAAACCGATGAGTTCCCCTTTTCTCTGGCAACAGATAATTAAATAGCAATGATTTTGACTGCCAAAAGACCTGCATTGTCCAACTGCAGTGCAGTCAGCTCTCAGTTTTGTTGTATATTGCACATGCTATGTGATACAAAGAGTTCTGTAATACATTGCTACACAGTATTAAGCAGCTTTCTAATCAAAAGAAATTTTTGAGCTTCTGTAGGGAGGAAATACACATACATACACCTTTTATCTAGAAAATCATATTGTGATAGAGCTGCTCACTTTTGGCATTATATGCTTTTTATTTGTGATGTTTTTACACAGATGCCTCGTCTAGTCTGTCTCTGAGACCTGTAACGAGTCAGAATTCAAAGAACAGGACAGTTTGCAATGAGGAAATAAACTTTTTGCTTTTGACAACAGTTTTGAAAGTACTGTTTCATGATCTGGCACTTCTTATGCCCATATCGCAGAATAGGAAAACAGGGAATGGTCATCCTCTGCTGCCTAGAAGGCAATGGGCAAGAGATGCTCATGCTGTTTTTTGTAAAGCAGTGAATACATTTTCACTGCTAAACAAATTACTGATAAAATAAGACGTGTCATTTTTAATGAGAGATTGCCAAGAATTATAACTACTTTTTTTTTTTTTTTCCCCAGGACAGGAATGGGCTGGTTTACAGTCACCTCCACCTCTTTTCTCTTCTTCCTATCCATCGGAGACAGAGGACCTTCACCGCGGGTCACAGCAATGCAGAACGAGAGGACCCCATCCCAGCTAGTGCAGGGGCTTCTCTTTTGCAGCAGAATGGCACAGTGCACAATGCCAGGTTCTAAAACTAGCCTTTCTAACAGGTTTTCAAAGCCTGGTTTCTGTCTTTGAGGCAGAAAAAAAAAGTATCTTTTTATGCTGACCATTATGCTGGCCATTGAGCTGACCACATTATGCATGTGAACCTGAAAACTTCTGGAAACCGTTTAAAGTACTGTTTAGATTTTAATACCAGAAAAAATTCCTGAGCAACATTTGAAGGTGCCATTTTACAATAGAGCAGACACCATAACTAGAAAAAAACCCCACAAATCCAGTATCTCTCACTATCACCTTTATCAAGCAGTAAAAAATGAAGATGAAAAATAGACACTAAGTGACAGAAAACACATGGTTTGCCAGGTTCATTAAGGAATCTGGTAGCACATCTGGGAAACTGAGACTAAATATCAGACTCTCAGAATACTCTGAATATCAGTTTATCAGCTTTTGAGAGCAATGGTTTTGTAATCCTTGTTGAAATGCAAAAATTTCCTTTTTATGAAATACAAGCTTAAAAGTGTTCTTTAAATTTCTTTACATTTATACTAACAGATCTCCAGAGGAGAACAAGCTTAGTCAGAAAACCTTAGTCATCTGATATTATACACTAAGAAATACATACAGGCCAATTTCAGCAGTTGTGCTTAGGGCATTTTCCCAGGTATCCTCATTTTTCAGATATGCGCCCTGTCACAGCAGAAACAAGTGATGGCTGAGGGTGTCAGAGGGAGATAGCTGAACGTGCTGGGACGCAGCACTGGTGCCACTGGATCATAGCCTGGAAATTTGCAACTGGGTTGGACAAGCAGATATTTATGGTACTAAAATATGTCCATTTTCACGGGGCGGTACAGAGCAGCCCTTCGCCTCATGACACAGGAGCTGTGCTGTACCATCCAGCACTCCCTTTCTCCAGGAGGACAGCCCTGAGGAAGGTGTCCTTCAAACCCCTTGTAGCATGAAATGCCACTTGGGAAAAAGTGCTTTGATAAACACATTTTAAATTAAATCCAAAACACTCTCAAGAGACAGAGCTGCTATGCTACAGCCTCAAGTTTTTAAACTGTACACCCCAGCTTTTCGCTGTGCAGAGTTTGCCAGGTCCTTCTGTAGTTCGTGCCTGAACACTGTGAATTAACAAGCGTGTAAGTAATATCGGAGTGTTAGTTGAGATGCATGCCCTGCACAGAGAAACTAATTCAGACTGATTTCATTTTGACAGCAGCATCTGTGCTGCTCGAAACCACCAGCTAAGTTTCTGTGCCCAGGGAAGCACGGCGCAGCTCCCGGTCCAGGCAGAGTGTGAAAAAGGTGACTTCGACCTACCTTTATGCCTGGAGGATAACAGACTGCTGTAGGGGCTGCCTTAATCAAAAGCATAAATTAAGAAGCTCTGAAAGCTGCTATGATACACATACAAACTCACCTAAGGTTTCTACCCAGCAGCTTCACAGCCCATAGCAACTGAGGATCCCCTTACAGGAGCATGCTAGAAAGGGCATGCTGATCCCAAAAGCACTCCCTATTCCCTGAAAACTTCAGTCCACGTGCTAAAAATACCACTGTCTTGATATACACAGAGATTTTAGAGCCTCCTTTAATAACCGGGTGGGGGTGTGAACACCTAATGGAGTCAATTTTCCAAAAAGACAATATGTAAAATAAATTTATTTCTCTATCTGTTTAGATTGTTGTCTAAATACTGAAGTATGTTATCCAAGTGATACCTGAATCTCAATCAGAACACCCTCCAAAGTTTTAGCTAGGAAACATAGTTAAAACAGTCTTAACCAGCCACTAAGTGATCATTAGTTAGAGGTCTCAGGGCAGACACCTGATAAATTCATCCCAGCAACCTGGAGAGGTGGCAGAATTAGAGACATAAGAGATGATGAAACATGATTGAAATCCATGGCATGCTTTTAAGTATCTCATACGGCTGCACTTCTTCCAATACTGTTATGTCCCAGTCTAGAACTGTTTCTAGTATATTAATCACATTACCATACCACATGCAAATTAAAGTAGTTCCCCTTTTTATTGCTTTTTGGCTTGGGTTTTTTGTTGTTTTGGATTTGGGGGGGGGGGAGAAAAGAGTGCTTTTTTCATATTTTCCAGTTCAAAGCCTAGCACAATACATATATGAGTATATATGTATGTTGCCATTTAATTTTGTACTTCACCTTATCCATAATGCAAGTAATTATTTTTCTTACAGTACAACATAAATAATATTGAAAAGAAGCTGCTGTATTCCATTATTCTAAAACCAATTTCAACACAAGTTCATATCTGTCCTTAGCATCCATAACGCAGCACATCCTTACTTGCTGAACTGACCATTTGCTTTTTCTGAAAGCCTCAGTGTTAAGAAGACAACTGGAGGACTGAAGAAGTCATAGCAGAAAGAAGATAGTATTTTATTTAAAGAGAAAGTGCATCAAAGATAACCTAAAATGGAGTCAGCATCACTAAATTGGGAACATGCTGAAAGTAGCTAGTGAATGGAAGGCTCTGATCAGTGACCCTTCTCTCCCCTCATTTCTTGGACACTAGTAAGAATTTAAATGGAGCACTTCTGAGCCAGCCTAAACCGTATCTTCTACAAATAAAAATACTAACACAAAAAAGATACATCTGACTTTGAATTTTTCTGGATTTCTTTTTAGCTAAATGAAAACCACAAGCAAAGAAAGGAAATTTAAAACTATTAGTTTTTACTTCTGAAATTGAGACAATCAGATTTCAGTTTTTTATTTAAAAAAAAAAGAAAATA